>NC_142090.1:0-136455 GCF_054644295.1 Miniopterus natalensis
AGATTGAAAATCCTAAATTTGTAGTTTATTCATTCAATGAATATTTATTTAACACTCACTGTGTGTCTAGGTTAGGTGTTGTTGAGAATACAGAAGGACAAGTAGACATGTTTCCAGTTCTCATGGAATTCACAGCCTCACACAGTGAACAAATATCAAAAAATATTACACAAGAAAAAAAGAAATACCTAAAAAATAGTATAAATTTGTTAGATATAGGGGAAGAGAAAGAAAAAAATGTGACAAGTTATTTTTCAAATATATTTTTGAGAAAGACTGTGGAAGAATCATAATAAAAAGTCATAATAGTAAGGAGGCAGAGAAGGGAGAGAGTAGTGGTATCCAGGCAGAGGAATGGCTGAGTAAGGGCTCTCAGGTAAGAAGTTGCTTGAGGGCAGAACTTCCCACACATGGTTCCAAGGTACCTCTACTGGGTGACAGGTAGGTTTAATATTCATCTGTTCAGGTCTTATATGTCAGCCCAGGACACTGCAAAAATTATCATTTTCCAGTTGAAACATGATATGAAAAAGTTTGAGAAGCCTTGCATTCAGGGAACTGACCCTAAAAAGTTTTCATCTGAATCAATAGCAAGATGCCTGAAATAGATGATATCTGGAGGATGCCTTAATTTGGCACTTCTCGTGTACCAAGCTTGGTATGTCCCAAGATGTTTTTACATCTCCTGTGCTTGCAGTCATTGAATTAATTCCTTTATTTAATAAATATGTATTTGATAAAATGATGCTACATTTAACCTGTCCTCATTATATAAATATTACAAATCAATACACAGATGGTGTGTAAAATGAAAGTTTATTTTAGGATTGCTTATAGAGAGAGTGGAGCAGTGCTCTGACTTTAGACAGCAGGTATGGGGGAGAGTTTTCTCTCATTCCTTTTTATATTGACTGTCAGTATAATAGAATAAGATTGAGTGGAATTTCAAATTATGTAATATTCAATGAAAAGAGTTCTCAAAATATTTATACATAAAATTATATAAATAATTCCAGAAATCATAAAGTTCAGGCAAAAATAATCCATGTTATTTGCTGGGAGAAAGTGAAACTGTTGCCTGGAATAATCCAGCTTCACAGACTATATTTATTTTTTAAATTGCATACTTATCCTCTTTATTTCTATATACAATGCCTATTTAAGAGAAGCAAAAACCTAGCATTGCTTTTCTTAGCTGTGGGTTGTTACATCTCTGAAATCATGTTCTTAACACTATATTAAATCATTGGCTTCTGGTTACTTGATATAATCTGAATTTTTGAAGCATTACATTTTTATTTATGTAGAAAATTTTTTAACATAATAGAAATTACTGGTAGTGATTTGTATTATCACTTACAAGGTGCATAGTAAGATCTTAAGTAAGCTTTATGCGTAGAAAAGATTCCATGGCTCTCTCTTTTTGTACTCAAATGTAAAACTTGTGGAGTTCTAGAGTCTAAAAGGCATGAGAGTGTGTGTCCATGGCAATCTGCTGGCTGTGTGCAGGAAGTTACAGCAGTATTTAGCCATGAAAAGGATCAATTATTTTTGTGAAAAATCCTCAAGACATGCCTTGAATTCAAAGAAACAAGTTCATTAAAATCATAATTCATCCATTATTCTTTTTTTCCCTGAGATGTCCTTGGTGGTCAGTTGTATTTTAAAGACCAAAATGAAAAATATGATTGTTGAAAACCATGGAATAAAATCCTCATTGCCTTTTCTTCTTAAAGATTCTTTACTAGAGACTTGCTATATACCTTACCTGACTATAGAATTGAACATGATGTGAAGTTTATTACTTTTCATTCATTTTCACTCATGTGCCAGGCACCATGCTGGTTTTATAGACAAAAACATCCCAGGGATTCTTATTATATCCAAAAGCACTGCTACATTTCCCATAAATAATTTGGTGGACTGGGCATTAGGACAACATTATATGAGGTGCTGGTAAAATTACATTATTATTATTATTATTTTTTTTTTAATTTCAGAAAGAGGAAGGGAGAGGGAGAGAGAGAGATAGAAACATCAGTGATGAGAGTCATTGATCAGCTGCCTCCTGCATGCCCCCTACTGAGGATTGAGCCCGAAACCGGGGCATGTGCCCTGACAGGGTATTGAACCGTGATCTCCTGGATTATAGGTCAATGCTCAACCACTGAGCAACACCGGCCAGGCAAATTACATTAATTCTTGTTGGATGTTCCAGGAAGATGGGGTGGTCTTTCTCCCTCTGAGGAGAGATGCATAAGCAAGGCCCATTAGGGTGTCACAGTTTACTTACTGCACACACACTCCTTCTGACTGATAGGGGTTCTGTGAGAGATGGAAAAGTGTGTCAGGGCAATGGTGTTACCATCAGTTTTCCCGGCGTGGAACACCACCCGACTCACCAGACACTCCCTGCACAGGAGGGAACAGTGAGTCTCCAGCCACTGTAACAACTAGAAAGTGAGTATATAAGCTCAAGGGGCCTGGCAGAGATCTTGGGAAATGCAAGACTACTTGGTCTACTACTGCCCTTTGCTCTGATACCCAAGAGGCTTCTGGGAATCCTTCCTTACAGGAAACATTTCTTTCATTTAAATATTAAATGAAGCAAAACATTTCAGTTAGTTGGAGGTACATAGATGTCATTTAAAATGGAAGGAGTTGACAGTTTCTGTAAGCTGTTTTTTCTGAGGTTTAAGAGAAAGGTAGTGTAATTTGTATTTTAGTAGTCATTATTTTCTTAGCTTGCGAATGAACTTGAATGACATGTTAAAGAACTTTAGACATTGTGCTAATAGTTTGTGAAGTCCTTGAAGAGAACCTCTTTATTTAAGTAATGCATCCCTCGTGCATACAGTTTGATGACCATCAACTGTTAAATAAATTCTACAGGAACATTCCATTTGGCACCACTGTGATGGAACAGGGCAGTCCACAGAACTGTAGGAATTTTTAAGTAACTAAAATATATCGGTTAAAGCCCAAAATATTTATTTAAAAATCTCCCCAGTTTATGATAAAAAAAATCTTTCTAGAATATAGTTTTTTCTACGTTGTTAAAAATGTCTTTAATATAATTTAACTTCTTTTTAATCTTCACCCAAGGATATTTTTTCAATTGCTTTTCAGAGAGAGTGGACGGGAGAGAGAGGTGGGGAGAGAGAAACATGGGTGTGAGAGAGACACATCGATTGGTTGTCTCCCACACTCACCCTGAACAGGGCCAGGGATTGAGCCTGCACCTGAAGTACATGGCCTTGGTTGGAATCGAACTCGGGACTCTTTAGTCCGAGGGCCGATGCTCTAACCACTGAGCCAAACTTGGTAGGGCTGTCATTTAACTTTTAAAATAATATCTCATATCAATATTCTCATCTATAATAATTCCTTAAGATTCTATTGAAGAATGAGGGCTGTTTTTCACATCATTAAATAGCCCAGTACTATTTTTGAAGTTCTTTCTTTTCTGATTTTTAATGGTGATTTGGTCAACTTCCTCTACTATCCGTTGTTGTTTTTTGATACTATTGAAATTTCTTGCCACAGGTTTTCTCCTTTGCTTTAGACACAGTTGCCTATCCATTACTGTGGGATAGTGTTTGTGACTCTTAACTTTCCCTGGGTTCATGATAGTTATATGTATGTTGAGGATGTCAAAATCTAAACTCTGGCTGATACAAGAAGTCTATGTACTCATTTGCTTTGATGCTATTTCTATAACTATTCAGCTTTTTAAATAAATATATTTCAGTTTAAATTAAAATTTCTTGTTGATTGCTTACTTCTTTGGATTTCTTCAGTTAGATTAAGTTTGTTATTGAATAAATCTGACTATAAAAACATATTTTAAAATGTATACTTGTCCTCGAATTAGAATTCAGTGAACATATTCCTGATAGTGTCTTTATGTAAAATGACTTGCCAGACCCTATTTGTTTGCAAATTAGGTTTTTTGTTTTGCAAAGAAGTTAATGCATCCGTGAAATTGCTGAAGTTCAAAAAAAAAAAAAAATCAATAGCAAGATGAACTCTAAGTGTAAAATAAAAATTATATATATATATATGTATATATGGACTAATAGCCATGTCTGCTCTTTCCATTATGATTCATAGCCTTTCAAAGTATCACAAATGAAAAATAGCTTTTTACTCTTGTGAGCGGCATCTTGACTGGAGAAGGTGAGCCATTGTAGGAGATACATAGCTGTAAACTAGGTAACATGAATTTAAAATCTTTAGTGAGATGTTAGTGTTAAATATAAATACACAAGATCACTTAATACTTAGCCCTTGCCCTTTCTTTTCTTCCTGTAATCTATATTCAGCCAGTGTGACCATTTAAAAAGTAAATATAGGAGAAAATTATTATCTTTAATCAAAAGTTTACCATTTTTATGGTTAAAGGTGAATTTGGAATCGTGATTGTAGTATTTCTTTTAAATCATAGACCTGTTCAGTCACCCCATCATTTTTTATTTTAAAACTCAAGGCATCAATAAAATTGCATTCACTTCAGTATAAAATAGATATTATGTGATTTTTTTATTTTCCAGGTTAAATCATTGTGTCTTTTACTAGATGTATAATAGATTACCAATTAAACATCTGTCACCAAAAAAATGATAGACATAAACTTCAGCAAAGTATTAAGTTACTTAGATGTTTAAAAATAGATTAATGAAAACATAAATTCTCTTTCAATATCTTAAGTTTTTATGATGTATATAAATTTCAAGGGCTAAATCCCTTCATAAAAACCTTTTCTTTTTCCTTGAGGTACAAAGATGCTACCCCCTTTTTTTAATACCCGCCTGAGAATATGTTTTTATTGATTGTTAGAGAGAGAGGAAGGGAGAGAGTGAGAAACATGGATGTGAGAGAAACATCAATTACTTGTCTCCCGTATGTGCCCCGACCAGGAATGGAACCTACAACCTTTTGTTGTATGGGCCAATGCTCCAACCAACTGAGCTACCTGGTCCAGGCAAAGATGTTACCGTTCATCTGTTGTAAGATGCCCTTTTTCACTTAACTGTCACCATTATCACACTAGACACTTCAGAGTATGTTAATTATCTTGAGGTGTCCCAGTGGCCCAGTAACTCCAGGGCAAAATACCAGCAGAGTCTGGGTGCAGTCCAGGTTGAAAACACTATATTAACTTGTTCAGTCTCTTGACAACCTCACAAACAGTAAACCTGGAGAGAAAATGTAGTTAATCAAGCTGAGTTAAGTATTCCAAAATAAATAATACCTAACCCCTGACCAACCATTTGGGATTGTGTGTAAAAAGTAACTAATGAACTATATTCTCCAAGGCTATTAATTATCTACAGAACAGGAATGCTTTTTAGATATTGTACGTCTGAGTGCAATAAACCTTGGTTATCTAGGCAACCTAATGAGCACCTTTGAACATCTATCACTGCAGAGAGCTTTCAACTTTCAGGCACAGGATGACACTCCAACCAACTGAGCCACCCAGCCAGGGCGATAAATAAGACATTTTTTACAGAGCTCAAAATGGTTTAACATATGCCCTAACCTTTGTTACAGTACCCTTCTAAGTAAACAGGAGATAACTATCCCCATTTTGCAACTGTCAAAATGCCAGCAAAGGCCTGTGACCACTAAAACAATACTTTTTGCTTAAACAAGGTCACCACTCAAAGGGAGGTTCTAGATTCCTGACGCTAAAAATTCATGAAAGAGGTACAAAATATTGATATATGTTTATAATTTAAATTAGGCAGATCTACCATCCTCACTCTGATTTCTTTTTGAAATATTGCCCAAGCCTATGTAGGTTTAATGAGCAGTAACATCTGGCTTATTAAGCTTACGAAATATATTAGAAAATAAAAAATACTTAAAATCATTAACATCTATTGAAAAATGCCCTGGCTGGTGTGGCTCAGTTGGTTGGAGTGTCATCCCATACACCAAAAGTTTGCTGGTTTGAGTCCAGTCATGGCACATACCTAGGTTTCTGCTTCAATCCTGGGTTGCGGTGCATATAGGAGGCAACCGATGTTTTTGTCTCTTTCTCTCCCTTCTCCCTTTCTCATATATATATATATATATATATCATTAGCCTCTTTATTATAATGAATATGCTTCTATTAATAAAAACTTTTTTTTCTAGACCAGGAAAAAAATAAAGTCTAAATGTTGCCTGGCTGGATGTGGCTCAGCGGTTGAGCATCAACCTATGATCCAGGAGATCGCAAGTTCAATTCCTGGTCAGGTCACATTCCCGGGTTATGGGCTCAATCCCCATTCGGGGGTGTGCATCAGGCAGCTGATCAATGACAACTCTCTCATCATTGATGTTTCTGTCTCTTTCCCTTCCTCTCTCTGAAATCAATAAAGATATATTTTAAAAATAAAAATAAAATAAAAAATAAATGAAACATGACAAAAATGAATTTTCAGTTACTACCTTGGAAAGAAGTCAAGAAAATCTTTCTGCCTTGCCCAGACACAACTGCATAATGAATCAATCAAAACATTGGCAGCTCTTTTAACATATAATCCACACCTATTTCTTATCAGGTTGCCAACTCATAAAGTTGCCAGATTTTCCTGCATTTAATGGATAGATATGTACATATAGGCTTAATTTTGTTTAAGCAAAAAGTATTGTTTTAAAAGACACAAATTTAAATAAGGCTGTTTACCCCAAAATGGACAACTCAATCAATCTGATCATCACAGCCAATAAGATGATCTGAGAGTTTGCTACATTGCCTATTTTGCTATGGCTCCTGTTTTTAATTTTCTTGGTAGCTGAAATGCTCAGATTACCTACCATGTGTTGACTTGGCTATGATTTCCTAGACTTAACTTAAACATGCTGTTAATTCTAGCTATGCATGCAGTCTCTTGTGAATAAGGATTAGCTTTTATTGTAAAATCTAAAATGAGAAATGAAAAATGGGTTTCAAGTTTTTCCTTACCCAGTCTTCAAAATATAAATTTGTCTCTAACCTATTTGGCTTTAGAATTCAAGCTACTCTTTCAGAAATTCACATACACTTTACATTTTAAAATATTTAACTAATACAAACATAAAATACATGGAAAGCTTAAGAACATACTGAAGAGTAAAATTCACTCCCAGTGTGGCTACACACAGAAACTTACATTTCAGAACATATGTAATATTATAAAATTTTTTACTATAACTATTGATAAGGTTTTATATCTTGGAGCATTTTTCCACATCAAAAAAATACATTATTTCATATTATGAACATTGCATAATTTATTTAAACTTCCCTCACTTATTGAACATTAACTTATTTTCCATTTGGTCATTGTTACTTTCAGTGTTGTAAATGTCCTGCTACATGGCAATTGTTCTTATCTCTGTTAATCTTTTAAAATATACTCCTTGAAATGAAATTACTGTCTCAAAGGATATGAAGATTCTTAAGAATCTTGATGACTCTTGCCAGGTTACTTTCCAGAAAATGACTTGTTTGCACTACCACCTGTCGGTAAAGGAACATCTCAAGATAATTTGAGTGTCACTGAATATTTTTAAAAAAACAAAAATAATAAACCTTTGACAAAAATGCTACCTCAGTATTATTTAATGTTGTTTTTTGATACCCAGTAGAGTCTGTTTTTTATAGATTTATTAATTATATTTGCATTTTAAAAATTTGTCTGCTCATATATTTGCCTTTATTGATTTGTTACAAATTTATGTTTGGAATAGATTGCTGCATTTGTTGAATGCATGTTAGCAGTTACCAATAGCTCAACATTTATCATTTGCATTTCACTAAACATTTTTCTTACAAGTTTTGAATGTTATGGAGTCAAAACTATGAATATTTCTTGTGATTTCTTTTGTTTATGTGTACAAAAGTCTTCTCCATCTTATAATAGGTTAAATATCTACTTATATTTTCGTTATAGTTTTTGTGAATCTGTTTTTAATCAGTCCTTAATTCACTTGGATTTTATTATTTTTATTTATTTATTTATTTATTTATTTTTAATTCTTACCTGCAGACATGTTTACATTGATTCTAGAGAGAGAGGAAGGGAAAGAGAGAGAGAGAAACATCAATAGGTTGCCTTCCATACATGCCCCAATGGAGTAACTGAACCGGTATGTGCCTTGACCAGGAATCGAACCTACAACCTTTTGGTGTATGGGAAGGGAAGATGTTCCAACCAACCGAGCCACCTAGCCAGGACCACGTGGACTTTATTTTGATATGTGTAAAGTGTGACTGAACTTCATTTTCCAAATAGCCACTGTTCCCAAAATTGGTTGAACTTTCATACTTTATCTATCTGACTGTGATGTTTCCTTTATCATCGATTAAATTGGTATCTATCCTAGGTCCAGTTTCAGTGCTATGTGCTTTGTCCTATTTCTCTGTCAATTTATCTTTTAGTGATTGCTTAGCCAAGCCCTCATTATTTCATTCTTTTTCTTAACTTTCTTATTAACTATTATTTTCCATTTAATTTCTACTGAACTTTAGAATAATTTTGCCAATTAAAAACACCCCATGGAGATCTGACATATTTATTGATATGGAAAGAACTGATATCTTCCGTGAATCCAATGTTTCCATTTAAGGATGTCATAGTTCTCTTATTTATTTACATTTTCTTTTGTGTCAATAATAGATCATATCTTTATTTATTAAACTTTGTTGTATTTTATGCTTTTCATGGTAAATGTAAATGGAACCCATTGTACCTTCTAATTGGATATTTTGGTGTGCCAGTTGTCCAGAACTTCCCGAGTGACTTCCTGCTCTACTCCTGATTTCTTTATTTTTTTAATCCTCACCTGAGGATATTTTTTTCTTTGCTTTTCAGAGTGGAAGGAGAGAGAGAGAGACATCAATATGAGAGAGACACATCAATTGGTTGCCTCTTGCACATACCCCGGCCACTGAGGCTGGGATTGAGCCTTCAACCAAGGTACATACCCTTGGTCGGAATTGAACCCGGGACCCTTTAGTCCACAAGCCGACACTCTAACCACTGAGCCACACCTGGCTACGGCACTACTCCTGATTTCATTGAAAGCACATAGGCATAATACTTCACAACAGAAATATTATTTATTTATTTATTTATTTATTTATTTATTTATTTATGTATTTATCTATTTATCTATTTATATTTATTTGTTTGTTTATTTTTACATTGAGCTTATCATTTTATTTTTTTAATTTTTTTTTATTTTATTTTTGTTTAAAATATTACAAATGTCCCTTTTTCTCCCCAATGACCCATTCCACCCCGTCCTATTCCCCTCCCCAAACCCTCCCCCCAAGTATTGTCCGTGTCCTTGGGTTGTGCATATATGCATATACATTCTTTGGTTACTCTCTCTCCATCCACCCACCCACCCTCCTCCATCCTTTTGACATTCGTCAGTCTGATCCATGCTTCCATGTCATTGAATTTACTCTGTTCATCAGTTTATTAAGTTCTTTAGTTTCCATGTATAAGTGAGATCATGTGATATTTGTATTTCTCTCCTGGCTTATTTCACTTAGCATAATTTTCTCCAGGTCCACCCATACTGTCCCAAAGGGTACAAGATCCTTCTTTACAGCTGCATAATATTCCATGGTGTATATGCCCCACAGCTTTTTTATCCACTCACCTACTGATGGGCACGTGGGCTGTTTCCAGATCTTAGCTATTGTAAACTGCGCAGCTGTGAACATAGGGGTACATATATTCTTTCTGATTAGTGTTTCAGGATTCTTAGGATACATTCCTAGGAATGGGATCACTGGGTCAAAGGGCAGCTCCATTTTTAATTTTTTGAGGAATCTCCATACTGTTTTCCATAGTGGCTGCACCAGTCTGCATTCACCCCAGCAGTCTACTAGGGTTCCCCTTTCTCCACATCCTCACCAGCAGGAGTCGTTTGTTGATTTGTTGATGGATACCTTTTATGTTTTCTTCCTGACTGATGTCTGTGGCTAGGACTTCCAGTACTATGTTGAATAAGAGTGGTAAAAGTGGACATCCCTGTCTTGTTCCTGTTTTTAATGGAAATGATTTTAGTTTTTGCCCGTTGAGTATGATGTTGGCTGCAGATCTGTCATATATGGCCTTTATTATGTTGAGGTATGATCCCTCTATTCCTACTTTGTTGAGGATTTTTATCAGAAATGGGTGTTGGATTTTGTCTAATGCTTTTTCTGCATCTATTGATATGATCATATGATTTTTGTCCTTCATTTTGTTTCTGTGATGTGTTATACTTATTGATTTGCAGATGTTGTACCAGCCTTGCATCCCAGGAGTAAATCCCACTTGGTCGTGGTGTATGATCTTTTTCATGTATTGCTGGATCCAGTTTGCTAGTATTTTAGTGAATATTTTAGCATCTATGTTCATCAGGGATATTGGCCTGTAATTTTCTTTCTTTGTAGTGTCTTTATCTGGTTTTGGGATTAGGATGATGCTGGCCTCATAAAAAGAGTTTGGGAGTTTTCCCTCCTCTTGAATTTTCTGAAATAGTGTAAATAGAAAAGGTATTAATTCTTCTTTGAATGTTTGGTAAAACTTGCCTGTAAATCCATTTGGAACAGGATTTTTGTTTGCTGGGAGTTTTTTGATTACTGCTTCAATTTCATTAGTTGCTATCAGTTTATTCAGGTTTTCTGCCTCTTCTTGATTCAGCTTTGGAAGTTTGTATGCTTCTAGGAATTTGTCCATTTCCCCCATGTTGTCCAATTTGTTGGCATATAGTTGTTCATAGTATTTTCTTACAATCCTTTGTATTTCTGCTGGGTTGGTTGTTATATCGCCTCTTCCATTTCTGATTTTATTTGGGTCCTTTTTTTTTGTTTCTTAGTGAGTCTGGCTAAAGGTGTATCAATCTTATTTACCTTATCAAAGAACCAGCTCTTGTTTCATTGATTTTTTGTATTTTTTTTTAGTCTCTATGTCATTAATATCTGCTCTGATCTTTATTATTTTCTTCCTTCTACTTCCTCAGGACTTTTCTTGCTGTTCTCATCCTAGTTCTTTTAGTTGTTGTGTTAGATGCTTCATTAGACCTTTTTCCTTGTTTTTTGAGATAGGTCTGTAATGCTATGAATTTTCCTCTCAGGAACTGTTTTCGCTTTGTCCCATAGATTTTGGGTTGTTGTGGGTTCATTTTTGTTTCTTTCCATGAAGTGTTTGATTTCTTTTTTGATCTCATTGGTAACCCATTCATTGTTTAATAACATGCTATTTAGCTTCCGTGTGTTTGAATATTATTTGAGTTTTTTTATAGTGGTCGATTTCTAGTTTCATGGCATTGTGATCCAAGAAGATGCTTGATATGATTTCAATCTTCTTGTATTTGTAGATACTTCCCTTGTGCCCTAACATGTGGTCAACTTTTGAGAATGTTCAATGTGCACTTGAGAAGAATGTTTATTCTGCTACTTTGGGTTGAAGTGTTCTGTAAATGTCAATTAAATCCATTAGGTCTAGTGAGTCATTTAAGGTCTGTGTTTCCCTGTTGATTTTTTGTGTTGATGATCTGTCCAATGCTGACAGTAGGGTGCTAAAGTCTCCCACTATGATTGTGTTGCTGTCAATTTCTCCCATAAAGTTACCCAAGAAATTTTTTATATATTTAGATGCTCCTATATTGGCTACATAAATGTTTATAAGGGTTATTTCCTCCTGTTGGATTGATCCCTTTAGTATTATGTAGTGACTATCTTTGTCTCTTGTTATGGTCTTTATTTTGAAGTCTATTTTGTCAGAAATAAGAATTGCTACTCCAGCTTTCTTTTCCTTTCCATTTGCATGGAATATTTTATTCCATCCCTTCACTTTTAGCCTCTGTGTGTCTTTTGTTCTCAGTTGAGTCTCTTTTAGACAGCATATATTTGGGTCCTATTTTCTTATCCATTCAGCTACCCTATGTCTTTTGATTGGCCCACTTATTCCGTTTACATTTAAGGTTACTATTGATATAAACTTATTTAATGCCATTTTTCCCCTTTATGCTGATGTACCTTTCTCTCACTATTCCTTCTTTTTCTTAGAGCAGTCCTTTTAGCATTTCTTGCAATGCTGGTTTGGTGGTACTGAACTCCTTTAGCCTTTTTTCTTTTGTCTGGAAAGTTCTTTATTTCACCTTCAATTTTAAATGATAGCCTTGCTGGATAAAGCAATCTTGGTTGCATGTTCTTGCTTTTCGTTACTTTGAGAACTTCATGCCACTCCCTTCTGGCCTGAAAAGTTTCTGTTGAGAAATCAGCTGTCAGCCTTATGGGGTTTCCCTTGTAGGACACTGCTTGTCTCTCTCTTGCAGCCCTTAAAATTTTCTTTTTGTCCTTTACATTTGCCATTTTAATTATGATCTGTCTTGGAGTGGGTCTCTTTGGGTCCCTTGTTTGGAACCCTCTCTGTTTCCTGAACTTGTGTGGCTTTCTCCCTCTCCAGCCTAGGGAAGATTTCTGTCATTATTTCCTCCACCAAGTTCTCTATCCCTTGCTCTCTTTCCTCCCCCCTTTATAATGTGACTGTTGTTTCACTTCATGTTGTCCCAAAGCTCCCTTAGACTGTCCTCATGCTTTTTAAGTGTTTTTTCTTTTTGCTGCTCTGATTGAGTGATTTTTTCTACCTTGTCTTCTAAGTCACTTATTCTATCCTCTGCTTCATTGAGCCTGCTTTTAATTCCTTCCAGTGTATCTTTATATCAGATACAGCATTCTTTATCTCTGTCTGAGTTTTGTTTATGTTATGTATCTATTTTTTCATGTTTTCTCTAAAGTCCTTGATCTTATCCTCTATTGCCTTGTTTTTCTCTTTAAGTACCTTGAACATCTTCATCATCAATACTCTGAGCTGTTACTGATAGCATACTTAACTCCATCACATCAATGACTTTTTCTGGGGATGTTTCCTTCTCTTTAATTTGAGGGTTGTTTCTTTGTCTCCCCATTTTGGTAGGTCTTAGTGTTTGTATCTATATGTTGGATATATTTGCTGTCTCCCAGTCTTGTGGGATGGGATTTTGTCTTGTGGGTCCAGTAGAGCCCAGAGGTGTGTTTTTGTTATACTTCTGACCTTTTTGCTCTAGGCATGTCCCTTTTGTGTGTGTCCCTTTTGTGGTTTCTTTATGTTCTCCTGTTGTGGTTTGATCTAGATTGTCATTGATCGGTCCTTGGGAGGACCCTCCTCTCAGGTTGGCTAACTGTGTGTCTCAGCCCCAACCTCATCATGTAAGCTGTTGTATGGGTGCTGGCAAGGCAGGACAATACACAACTAAACTTCCAGGAAACAAGAGGTATCTTACAAAATATCTTGAAAGTCAGAATAAAAACAACCCAAGTGAAAATAGAACTGGGAGAGTGAAGGGAGAACACACACACACACACACACACACAAAGCTTAAAAAAAAGAGAGAAAGAAAAGTAACACTTAAAGGGAGAGATGTATATTGATGTTAATAGTGATGAAAATTTAGAAAATAATAATAAACTAAAATGTAAAAAATAGAGATACTACTGGCAATAACAGAGGCAGAGAAAAGATTCTGAAAGAGGGGCCAGCAAAAAATTAAGGGAGAGAAAAGGAATAGGATAATATTTGAAAATGAGAAAATAAAAATACAATAAAGAGAATAAGAGAAACTAATAATCGAACAAAAAGACAGGAAGACAGAAGGGAGGAAAATAAAAGAATGACAGGACTGAAGAAAAAGAAAAAAGAAAACAAGAAAAAAGTTATGCCAATGGATCGACAGGAGAGAGAGAGATAAAGCCCAGGCAGGGAGGGAGTCTGGTAAGAGATTTGGGGAAAACTATAGAGGAAAGCAGCAAACTTGGTTATAATGATAAAGTCCCAGTCATTAAGCAGGGATATCAAGAAAGTCTTGATAGTAGAAGCAAGGATACAACAAAACAAAGCAAATAAACAAAACAAAACAGAGAAACAAAACTAAAAACAAGCTAATCAAGACAATTCTTTTATCAAAAGGAAAAAATTTAGTTAAAAAATGTTTCTTAAAAAATTTTAAAAAGTATTATTATAAAATTTTAAAAAGAAGAAAAATCAAATACATTTTTCTTCCCTTTCTCTTCTTCTTAAAGGAAAAAGAGAAAAAACAAACACACAAACAAAAAAAAACCCCAAACCAAACCAAACCGAAACAAAAAGACAGACAAAATCAGGTGAGTTTCTTCTGGGCAGCTTGTGTTATCTGCGGGTCACTGTTTTGTGTGCTGGTTTCAGTTCTCCTGGGAGGTACTTGTGTATCAGCCAATGTGAGGGGCCATCCAGGTTTGGCTCTGGTGTCCTTAGGTAGATGGTTGATCTGAGGCTCTCCGTGGACCACCTCCTCTTGTCAGCTATTTTGCAACCTTGTAGTTGCCTGGTCTTACTCCACAGTCTTCTGTAGAGTCTTTAGGGTGCAGGGTGGCTAGCCTAGCTCAGGGTATCACTCCCCTTAGAGGTTTCGCTGTCAGGTGCTCACTCTGCGGGAGTTAGTCTCTGCTCCACAGCCAGCTCCTCAGTCCCTACCCTGTCCTCTGATTCTAGTTCCCCAGGCACTGTCCTGCTGCAGCTTCAGATTGATTTCTGCCTGTTGCCTTTTCTGTTTGGGCCTTTTCACCAGCCTGGTTTCAGTGGGTTCTATTAAAGAATATTCCCGTGAGCCCTTTGCCTGCCCAGCCCCCAGCAGAGGTTTTCAGCGTTTCCTCCAGTTCCCAAACAACAGTCCCTGAGAGTCTCATTCTTGTAATGTCCTCCTGTGAGCTGCTCTCCCTTCCCCCTCAGGACTGTGCCCTGCTGGGGTGTCTGGGGCCTCAGTGAGAGGGACCCGCCCCTTTCCTGTTGGGGGCAGTGCTCCTGGCTTCTGGAGAGGCCCCCGGGCTCCGCCCCTCCCTGCTCAGCTCTGGTTGGCTGGTCGCACCAGGCCCGCCCCTCAGACCTTCTACTGTGCAGACACCAGTCCCAGCCTCCCCTGGTCTGTCTGTGCAGCACAGGCTGGGAAGGTGGGAGCCAGTTCCGTGATCAGAGGCAAAAACACACAAAGCAATACACAGGCAGAGAGTCCACCCCGTAGGGTGCAGCTGCCAGTGTGCCAAGGCACCCAGCAGGAGGGGACCCAAAGTCAGCTCCACGCAGTCCCCCCCCCTGCTGGCCTCAGCAAAGCTTGGGTAGCTTCACACACCATCATGGCGCCCCTCAGGGCTGCTCACCAATCCCAGGGTCTCTGGGGGCTCAGGGTGCGAGGGCTCCTCCCCTCCCCCGAGCCACAAAGATTCAGTGCTTTCTGGGGCTCAACACAGTTCCCCACAGGGAGGCAGAGGGTCCCTATGTGTGGCTGATCATTCCCAACCTCTGGTCCCTTACTACTCAGGTGCCACATGCTTTGGGACAGCTTTTCCTACGGTCGGCACCCTGAGCACTAGACTCCGGTTGTATCCGCCGCTAGAAGCTTTGTTTCCTAGGAAGGCGCCATCCACCATTAGAGGCTTTGTTTCCTAGGAAGGCCTCGAGGCCTCTGGGACTCACTGTTCCCCTGGGCCCGTCTGCCCTGTGTGCGGGGCACTCCTTCCCCTCTCTGCTGTGGGTGTGGGATCCCCGCTTTTGGATGCCGTCCCCACTCCCCAGGGGAGGGAGCTTTGCAGCCTCCAAGCCTCCAGGCTCAGAGCCCAGCACAGGCTTCAGGGGGACTCCCCCTTCCTATGCTCCCCCTCTCTTACCGGATTCTGTGATGTTTCTTCAGTGCTCCCCACTTCATCCACTCAGGTATGTTTCTCTGGTTTTTCCAAGCTGGTTACGTAGGATTTTAGGAGTAAATCGAGTCCATGGCTGGGAGCAGGTAAGGGGTGGTGCTCTGCTGCTTCTCACAGTGCTGCCATCTTCCCTCTCCCAGAAACATTATTTTGATTGCTGAATAACAACACGCTCTTATTTAGATAATAATATAATAGTGTATTAATACATAACACAAATGTAATAGTACATTATTTTCATATGTTGATAAATTCCATGTTTTCTACCCATCTTCACATTCTTTTTCTTCTACCGATTTGGTTCTCTTCACGTTTTTAGTATTATTTTTAGCTCCTTCATCTAATACATATTTTCACACATGTTGTTATTTCTCTCCTTGCTCCCATTGCCATTATTTCATCTACAACTGGGTTTTTCTCTTTTAGTGGAATAAATTCACTGTGAGTTCTGTCATAAAACCAGGTAGCTCTGATGTGTAGCCCTGTGCAGTAGCGATGAATTTTTCCCATTTTTTGGTGTTTCCTTGGTACAGCAGAAGACAGCTGGCAGGGAAGATAAAAAGTGACTCTTACTCCCCCTCAAACTTTATTTTATACATAAGCTCAAACTAGCTTAATGGAAACTTTCATCACTCATATTATTTAAGCCCCAAAAAATAAAGTTTCCAGAGTTCAATCAACTTTTTATTGCAATATTCAAAATGTAGAGAATGCTTTAAATAAACTGTTATAAAGCTGTTAAACCCTATTTAGTAACTTGAGAATATATCAGTGATTTATTATTATGTAGAAAAAATGAGTCACCAAATAATAAAATAGTATAGTTCAATTTACATAAATTATAAATTTATTACTTATGCCTAGAATACCATGCACAAAATTAAAAAGAGTGGTTATCTGTAAGAGATGGAATTATAGATAATTTTAAAACTTATTTTTGCTTATCAGTATTTTTCTAACTTCTCTGGAACAGGCATGTATTGCTGCTCATGTAATACACATCAAAATTATTAATGTTTTTGACAGAAAAGACCTCAACTTTAGGGATATAGATAAATCACATTAAGTTAAACCCATACATGTAAGTAGTATAAGAAAATACACTGGCTGCTTTTCAAGACAAGCCTATGAATATTTTGAGCTTTCTTTGAAAAGCTTTCTATAGGTTTGGTAGACAAATTGCCAATATACAAATGTTTTCTAAGGAGGCACACTCAGTATTCAGTGTCGAGGGAACAATAAAATCTAACTGCTCACCTCCAAACTTGTCCTTAGTCCTATGAGGAATATGTATTTAATTAGATATCTGACTCCCAAAACAAGCACATGGAAGAAATGGCTCCCTTTGTGCTTTTACATTATCCATTATGTTTAATCTTTGCATCTCCCTGGATAATTTTACTATTTTTTAATATAATGTCTCAAGGATTTACTTTTTCATCTTTTTAACCTTATCTTTAAATGAAGAGGTCATCTAGACTCTAGTAATTAATCTCTTTCCAGAATTCCCTGTTGTTAACAATAGGAATTAATGTACCCTCTTATTTAGCATTAAGTTGCAATTTGAGACTGTAAGCAGTACTTTTATTTTTAAATCCTTACAGAGAAGAGAAAACCAATAAAATTCTTACTAACACTGAAAAGTAGCTGAAATTGGGAAACAAATGTTTTAGGAGGAAAATTACATATAAATATGTAATCTTTAAAAGCAGTATTTTTATGGAGTTTCATTATATTTGAAGATTAAATGGTAAGTATTATGTTTGAACTATAACAATATCCTAAACAAGCCTATTATCTGAATTACCATAATTAGCTAAACTATGTTTCACAAATGTCTTTGCATATATACTGGATAGAAGTTTATAACCCAGATTGGTAAAGACAGACTATATGGTAACGCAATTTGACAGCAACATTGAATGACAGTAAAATCCAGAGAAAATCTGCCATGTGTGATACTATAGACTATATTATACTCATGGGAAAATTTAGTTTTACTCGGTAAGTTTGCTCCAGTTATCTAATCAGGGTTTTGGTTTAGATCACTTGGATCATAAACTCAGCTTTCTTATCAAACAAAGTTATTACAATAGAATATTGATGAAATAAAGACTTTCATAGCCAGGTGATTTGTTCACAGGTGTTCTTAATCAAACTCTAATTCTCTTTTTAAAGAAAGTCATTTTTTTTCTTCTCTGAGAAGGGACTTCTATTATTTTGTTTCTAGTAATAGATGGTTATGACTGCTGTAGCAATCAACCTTTTTATCACTGCCACTTCAGTCTATGCATGTCTGCCTGCCACATTACTTAGTGGATGGTAATTGCTCTGATGACATTATTAAAGGTTTCCAGGTCCTGCTTCAAGCAGATATCCACCTTTCTTCACCCACCTACCCCCAACCTCTTTCACTTCATTTAGAAATATTCATTTGATTATTACATACTCTTCTTTAGTATTTCCCTTTAAAATATACTCAATGTATGAAATACATTTACACTTTCCAGTTAACTCAGCAGACTCTTTCCTGTTTTTAAAAGAAATATAGATAAGAGAGAGTTGCATAAAAACAAAAAGTATGAAAATTGATTTGACTCTTGTATCATGGTGAGCCGTCATCAAGAATAAATCCCTAGTGACCAATCAGACCCTACATAAGGACCCAACTAGCCTCTTCAACCTTTGGTTTCAGGACTTGCCACTGCTTGGTGCTCATGCCCTTCCTCTACCTGAACATGTCAATCCCTGTCTCCCAGTCTCTTCTTATTCAAGGGCTTTAAAGAGTCATCTCTAATTTTATTTCTTCTTCTCTGTCTTTCCAGATTTCTACCATCAACTGACTTCCTTTTCCCTCCTCTGAAGTTCCTTAGTGATTTTCTTTTAAAGGATGTGAAATTTGCTAGTATCATCTACTTTGGCAAACTCCACTAGAGAAATTTAGTTTTAGAATCATAGACTTCAAACTTATATCTGTGGTTATTTTCTACCAAAAGTTTCTTTTTCTGAGGACCACTCTGTTTCTTCTCCTTGTCATATATTTGGCCACTTTATAGCATTAAGGTGTGTGTGTGTGTGTGTGTGTGTGTATTTTGTCAAGGCACTGCTGCTAGATTATGTACTAAGATACAGATGGTAAGTAGAATACATGTTAATCAACAAGAAGCAGAGACTATGTTTAGGGAAAGGGCAAAATCATAGGTATTTTTATAATTTGAAATATAATGATATTTTTAGTAGGAAATAAGTATCCTGCTTTTGTTGTTATTGTTTTAAGAACTTGAGCAAAAAAGCTAATTTTATCTCTATCTTTCATTTGCATATGGTAGTTATAAAGACTTTGAGTATAAAGAAAAATAAAGGAATATATATATATATATATATACACATAGACATATACATATTTGCATATATCTAGGTGCTCAAGGTAAGTATAAGATCAAATATGTTGAAATAAAAACTTTTAAGATTAACTGAAACAAAATAAAGCAAATATCTCTCAATTTTTTGTAGTAGGTTATAAAGCCACTTTATAGAGAATATTTTAGGACAAATTTTAGAGTAGCCTTAAAAATATATTTCCTAATGTATATTTTCTTGTGTATCATGTGTACAATTTATTCCTGAAATTTATTTCTTAGTTTTAACGCTACAAACACACCAAAACAGACTTGGCATAGGAAATGGAAAATAAAAATATATAAATGGAAATAAAAATATAAAACTAAAGAAACTAAAATTCACAGAAACATGAAAAAGCCTATTTTATTAACTGATTTAAAAATGTTTAAGTACTTTGATAGATTCTATTTTATATAGGATTTACTGGTTTTCAAATTATATAATGCAACGAAAATAGTGGACCTAGCTTCTTTTTTCTTGTTCATTAGAGCTATCACATCTCATCTATCAGATCTCTAAGTAGAATTTTAAAAGTGGGGTACTCTCTCACGCCCAAAGACTATGTAATTAGCATATGAATGTGTAACGGATTGTTTGAAGTGACAATTAAGGGAACAATACAGAAAGGAACTGAAGAGAGCTACCAACACCTGGGAATCTTGTATTGAAAAAAGCTTTCTTAATGTAAGTAATTAAAAACCAAGGACAAGTGCTCATTGTGTAGTGTTAGAGCCCTACAAGAAAAGCTAAAATTTGCTGATACTTGCTGTCATCTTTTAGACTGAATCACTAAAGCAAGAAATTACTGTTTTATTTATTTCAATATAATACTTGCTAACTGTAGGTTTTGTATAGTATTTGCTCTGAAATCATCAAAATTCATTTAGAGGACAAAAAGTCTTACATTTTTTAAATATTTATATTTAAAACATATAACAGGATGAAGAACCTTTTCCCTGTGGTCAGTGCAAAATTTCAGAGGAAAATTCTAACTGATGGCCAGGTCAAATCAGATATACAGTCAATTCTCAATAATTTATATATCTAAATAATTCCTGCTGGTGAATGTCTAGGTGTATCGTTTTGTTTTATTTTGTTTCTCTTGAAGGTAAGCATGCTACAGTGGTTCCTGCTCAAGCAACATACCTTAAGACAGTAATGAAGAGCTCAGGATTGTTAGGAATCCTTGATACTGGAGAAGGCACAGTGGAGTAGGAGGCAGGAGCCATGCATTATTGTTTTCATTTCTGCCGCTACCTATATTTCTTTGACATAAATTACCTTACATCTAAAATAGGAATTATTTTTTTGTAGACTGTTAAGGTCTGAGTCAAATGACCTTTGAGGCCTTTTCTAACATTTCATTGGATATATTCCTTGATCATGAAGAAACACTTGTCCCCAGAATTTAATCATAAATGACCACTATACTTTGGGACAACTCTTTGAAAAATGAATTAGGAACCTATTAATATCAATTTTATTCATAATAGCCAAAAAAGAACCACCCTAAGTATCCATCAGTTGATGAATGGATAAATAAAACGTGATATATCCATTATCAAAACAAAAATTGTACCAGACAAGGTTAAACAGCAAGGAAAACTTTATTCAAGGCTATTGCAATTGGGAAAGATGCCAGAATTAAGTCTGAACTCAATTCCATTGAAGTAGAGGGGGTAAAGTTTTTGTAAAGTTTGGAGTGAGCCCCAGTGGAAAAGTACTGCAGGACTTCAAGGGGAAAATCATAGACCATTTTTGTTTGCTAATTGGCTTTATCCAAAGGAAAAATAAATGCATAACTTTAAGACAAATGGGTATATTTTGCAACTTGGAACTGGCACCCCTATGAAGTTAGGCTCCTAACAACTCACAGAAACAGGGAGATAAGCGTACTATTTCCTTTGATGATTACATTTCAGAGAGATGATTCTCATGTCCTTGAGAGTATATTTCTGGTTGCAAAACTGCCATGGGGCTATGAAAAAATATTTACATCTCAAAGGGACACATGTAGAATTTACAATTACAAATTTTCTAAATTCTAAGAAAATGTCTGTCAGGGGCCTAGAGTCAAGAAGAAGCCAGTCCAAAGTTTACTCAAGCTGGGGGGAACTTTAAGGCCATTTTGGTCACCATACATGAGTATTTTTAGTCAATGAAAATGAATAAAGTATTGATACATGGTACAATATGGATGAATTTTGAAAACATTAATTATGCTAAATTAACCAATCACAAAGTCCATGTACTGTGTGATTCTGCTTATATGAAATGTCTAGAATATTAAATCTGTAGAGACAAAATCATTTAGTGGTTGCCTGGACCTGGGGCTTTTGGAAGTGAGGTTGGAGTGGCAGCTAAACTATGGGGGTTTTTTGGAGGGTGGGAGGTAATGAAGATGATTTCAAATTGTACTGATGAATATATAACTGTATGAATATTCTAAAAGCCATTAAATTGTACACTTTAATGGGTGAGTTGTATGATATGTAAATTATTTTTCAATAAAGCTGTTATAAAAACAAATATGTGTTGAAATGTACTGCATGGCCAATGGAGTATTTTCTAGTATTTATGGTTATAAAAAATTTTAAAAACAAAACCCTTATTTCTTCAAAGTAGATTTTCATTAATCTATGGATTCAAAATGTATATTTCTCTTAGCTGGTCTGCTTTTCAGTTTTTATAAAATAGTTTAGCAGTTATTTATTACCATATTGTACTAATCAGAGAGTATATGGCATGGAAGAAAGGAAAGTAGTTTCTGAAATGTCCTTAAGATATTTGCTTCCCTGAAATTGGTGACTGTCAATAAAGAGAAAACAGCTGTTTGTTGAGAATAATAATAATAAAAAACAACACAGTTTCTTTTCGTAATTGATGAGATCAGTATAGGTGTGGTATGGTGTGGTATGGTGTGGTATGGTATGGTACAGTATAAATAAATCTTTTCATTCCAATGAAGGCTTTATTGACAGATCCTCAATTTATGAGTAACATTCCATAAGTTCATTTATAAACTATTTGTAGCCATTTCTACAGAAATAGTTTTGTCAACACTGATCAGGCTCCAAGCCTAGTTCCAAAAGATTCATTTTACCCACGATGTACCTGAGATGGAGTGCTAAGTCTCCTACAGTCTGGGTGCGAGGAACAGTGGCACAGAAGGAGGATGTGTCCTAACAGCCCCGTTTCCTGGGTGCAGGCATGACATCAGGCAAAATTTTGAATTATGCAAAGTGAGACTTTGGCTTTACATGCTTCTGGAACCAATTTCTACTTGGGGGGCAAGGGGGTGCCCCACATTTCTTGGATACCAACTGGGTGTCCTATAGTTTGACTCAATTCTGACACTATCTGCATTGGATAGCATCAGCCCACAGGCTTAGTCCTACAAGATGGTCCCTGCCCCTTCAGACATCAGTCACCAAATCCGTTTTCACCTGTGCTTCTGACCAACTGGCTATAGATTAGAGGTTCCAACGACCCCCTCCTTGAGTTAGATTAATTTGCTGGAGTCACTCACAGAACTTAGAGAAACATTTTACTTACTAGATCACCAGTTTGTTATGAAAATATGTAACCCAGGAACAGCCAAATGGAAGAGATACATAGCACAGGTATGGGGAAAGGGCTTGAAGCTTCCTTGCCCTCTCCAGGTGTGCCACTCTCCCCAAATCTCAATGTGTTCACCCACTGGGAACGTTTCCAATCCAGAAGTTCTCCAAACCCTCTTCTTTTGAGTTTTTATAGAGTTTTCTTTACATAGGCATTATTGATTAAAACATTGACCATTGACAGTTGGTTCAACCTCCAGCTTCTGTCCACTCCCCAGGAGAAGGGGACTGAAAGTTTCAACTCTCTAATCACCAGGTGGTTCCCATGACAACCCCCATAGGTTGGTGGATGTCCAAAAGTAACCTCATTAACATAAAAAAGACATGTTTATGGCTCTCTACAATTAAGAAATTCCAAGGTTTTAGGAGCTCTGTGCCAGAAACAGGGATGAAGACCAAATATACATTTCTTATTATAAATCTCAATATCATAGGCTTCCACTCACTTTCTTTCCTATACCTCTTTCCCCATGTTCTAAATCTAGAGCCTCTCTCTCTAGTCATGAGGCATCTGGAAGCTTTTACAATGCTCTAAGCTTCTTACTGTGTTACCCGACTCAGGCATCTCTGTTTCTCCAAGGGACAGACTTATCTACACTAACATAACCTTTCTCCCAGCCAACATACACACATTTAAATGCACTAATACACGAACTTAATTCTGTATTGTAAAAGAAGCAAACTTTGAAAACATGGTAACCTCTGGGTCTTCTAGATAAAACTTGTGTTTGTATAAACTCCAATGTATTGCTAATCAATAAGATTTTAAGCATTAGGCTTAGGGACTCAGAAGAAAAATTTGAAGATAGGACAAGTTCACCTTTCTGACCCCAAACTCTCTTTGAGATAAACCTTTCTAAGTTCCTCCTGCTTTACCCAGAATATGTGCTTTGTCCCTGCCTGAACTTCAGCCTTCTTTAAATCCGCCCCCTAAAAATGTACAGTATCTACAAAAAGAGGAACCATGGAATCTATGATGGTAGTGGTTGGGGTTGGGAGGAGACATTGGTAGGGTGACATGGGAAGGAGTAATCAGGAACCACTCATGGCATGGGTGATATGAGCATCTTACATTTTTAAAATTTAGACTCATTTTTCTGCACATTGACCAACTGTTTTTTCTTGGTTATAGATTGTGCTTATGGATACTACAGACAACAGAGAAAACTTGTTGAAGAGATTGGCTGGTCCTATACAGGTAAACATATTATTATATAATGAGTTTCAGAAGAAAATTTTATTGGCTTTTTATCTGTTTTTATATGTAATAGGAAACTTTGTACTTAGCTGAATCTTTAACTTACCTACATTTAGATTAATTAATATATTCAGATTGAAAAATTATTAAAAATGTTATATGCAAAATGACTTCTAGTGGACTTTCCATAAGCACATTTGTTAGTGTAGAGCTATTGGTATCAGATAGAGCTGGATTTGAATCCCAGATCCACAGTGGCTTTATCTCCTTGGGAAATAAGCATAAACTACCTGAGGCTCTTTTTTTTTTTTTTGAAATGGAGGATTATTCTAACCATTAAGTAAGAGAAATTGTACAATGCCTTCTTATAAACAGAAAACTTTCAAGAAATGTTAGCTGTTATGATCACAGTAGTGATTTTTTTATTCATATAACAAATATTGATGGGATTTTTACTCTCAGAAGGGGCTTCCTTCTGAATTACTGAGCTGCACTAATTGGAATCAGGGTCTAAAATGATTTTTTAGAATTGCCAAACTTGACTTATAGCATCATAAATATCTGAAGTTGGCTTAAAATGGTTACAACCAGAAATCATGATCAGAAACCCTAAGGGAAAGGAGAAGCTCTAGGCCTAATCAGAAGAACATGGGTGAAATCTAGATGACCCATGATGTCCCTGGTGATCATCTGAGACAGTGTTGCATGGTAGAGGAGGGGAAAGGGGTTAAGTGAAGGGATTAAACAAAATCAACCCCAGACAAACAGGAAAATCCCAAACTCATAGAGACAGAAAACAGAATGGTGATTACCAGAGGGGAAGGAGGGTGGGGGGAGGTAGAAGAGGGTATCGGGGGGATAAATGGTGAGGAAAGGAGACTTGACTTGGGGTGGTGAATGTACAATACAGTGTACAAATGAGGTATTGTTGAATTGTACACCTGAAACCTATATAATTTTGTCAACAAATGTCACCCCAATAAATTCAATAAAAATGAAAAAAGAAATAAGATTGAGTTGATAAGATAGAATGAAATTAAAAGGGTTTTAACGTGAACTTTATTTTATAGATGACAGGTGACAGCACCATGGGTCTTGTACATAGGGATGCATTTTATATTGTTTTAGTCTTCCTTTAAAAGTGGTAAATATTTGTTGTAGAAAATTTAGAAAATATGTTTAAGCACAAAGAAAAATCTAAAAATTACTCTTACCTCCTTCCAGTGATAACCACTAAAAAATTGGTATATTCCTTTTAGGTCAGTTTTTATTATATTATGTTTGTATATTTTATACATAGAGTTATCCAATTTACTCTAGAAGTTATATTTAAGAATTTTCTCATTTCAGTGATATTTCTTGTTGATTACATGTTTTATTTTTAATCACTCTTTAATTTTGGATATTTAAGCTACTGTAGAAATAATACTAGAGAATAGATAGAGATAAGCCTTTATTTGTAATTTTATCATTTCTTTATTGGAGAATATTTGATATACAATTACTGAGCACAAAAAATTTAAAACTTTCATTTAAAATCCTTGATACACACAGCCTAATTGTTTTCCAGACCAGCCCACTGAATGCTAACCAGGATTGATGATTGTCATTTTTAAAACTTTACTAATTTGTTAGCTTTAAAAGTGACATTTCGTTTTAATTAATTTTGCTTAATTACCACTGAAGTCAAGATTTTAATTTCTATTAGCCATTTATATCACCTCTCCTGTGTAATAAGTTAAATTAGAACTTGGAAAATAATCAAGATATTCATCAGAGCAAGAAAAATGAACAGATTATGGCTTATCTATACTATGAATTACTAGCAGATGGGTATGAGGTAGACCTGTATGACGTTATAGGCAAGGACCTGCCCTTAATTAATCCACTTATAATTATGATCATATGTATATCTAAGAAATAGAGTTTTTTTTTACTTTTAATATGTCAAATCCTGAGAAATATGTAAAAGAAAAAATTATCCATAATTCTACACCACTTTTAATGTTTTAATTGCAATTCTTTCTCTTTTTTTAATGTTTTGCTATTACATACCCAGTAAAATCAACATCTTCAAACTAGTTACTTGAGCAATTTTTTTTTTCCAGGAAAAATGGACTTTAATAAAAAATGGAGCAATTTTTTTTTCCCCCAGAAAAAAATGGACTTTTATTATGCCAAAGTGGCTAAATGTTTATAATGTTAATAGATGGGGTCAAATTAATTTTAGAAAATTTTGTTAATTTATCCATTTTCCCACATTTTTACTAATACTATTTTTTTTAATTTAGTCAATTTGATTAACAAAAATTACAATCTCATTTTTAATTTGTAGTTTTCTGATTAACTTAGTTTCTTAAATTATCCCAAACAACAGGGTCTTGATTAGGATTTTGGAAGGATATATAATAAATAAATACTACTTGAGGTAATAGTTAAGTGAATAAAAATAATAGACATGAATGACTAGTACTAAAAAATAGATGATTCATTTATTTATCCTAAACAACATCACTTTTTTATTAAAATTGTATGTGTTATATTCTATTTGAATAAATTTGTGTCTTACTTTCTCTGGATTCTATTCCAGGCCCTTGACCAATTCTTTTCTATTATATACATAACTCATAAAACAAAGATTTTAGGGAAGTTATTTTGAGTAAAAGATAAAGGTAACTTTTAACTACCTTTAAATTGTATTTAAAGTAAGATTTTTAAGTAAGGTATTTAAACATAAAAGGAAAAATATGTTGTCTCAGCCTGACCTTATTAAAATAATACTAAGGCTAAGACTGAGGCTAAAAATTATTAACAATAAAACAATCATTAAACAAAAACAAATCCAAGATAAATCCAAAGGAAGAGATAAAATTTTTGTAGAAAATAACTGCTAACGTGTTTTTCTACTTTTGAAACATTTGGAAGTCTGAGTATTCAAATATATTTCTTATTTTATGACCTGAGAATATTGTTACTTTTAATGATTTATTTAGGAAATTCCTCTAAGATTAATTTGATTATAATAAAGAAAAGCCAAAATGCTTCTCCTTAAACTTTGTTGGCATCATATTATAGTCTTTAAAGGTACATGCCATTTATACTTATATTTACAGAGAGAAAGTTGGTTTTAGATAGTAATATATATGTACATATAAAAGATAAATTTTTCATACCTGTTTTTATATGTACCACCAGTTGGGCTGTAAATTTATTTTTTTTTATGAAATTTATTGGGATGACCTTGGTTAGTAAGATTATGTAAGTTTCAAGTGTACATTCCTGTGATACATGATCTGTATATTGCGTTGTGTGCCCACCACTCAAAGTCAGATCATCTTCCAACACCATATATTTGACCCCCCTTACCTTTTGCTATCCCCACAACCCTCTTCCCTCTGGTAACCACCATATCGTTGTCTGTTTCTATGAGTTTTTGTTTGTTTTTTTGTTTGTTTGTTCATTTGTTGCTTTCAGTTTTATATCCCACATGAGTGAATTCATATGGTTCTTAACTTTTTCTGTATGACTTACTTCACTTAGGATGATATTCTCAAGGTCCATCCATGTTGTTGCAAGTGGCAGTATTTCATCTTTTTCTCTTTTTATCTTTATTGTTGAAAGTCTTACAGATTTCCCCCTTCCCCTCCCTTTCACCCCCTCACCCTGTTCCTACGCCTTCTGTAGGCCTTCACCACACTACTGCCTGTGTGCATGGGCTATGCATGTATGCATATAAGTTCTTTGGTTAAGTACCACATCTTCCTTATCCAGTCACCTATCAAAGCAAACTTTGGTTGTTTCCATGTCTTGGCCACCATGAATAATGCTACAATTGACATAAGGGTACATGAATCTTTGCCGATAAAAATTTTCAAATTTTTCAGGTAGATGCCTAGAAGAGTCATACGGTAATCATATTCTTAATATTTTGAGGAACTGCCATGCTGTTTTCCATAACGGCTGTGCCAGTTTACATTCCCACCAACAGTGAATGAGGGTTTCTTTTTCTCCACAACCTCTCCAGCACTTATTATTATTTGTCTTGTTGATAGTAGCCATTCTAACAGGTGGTATCTCATTGTAGTTTTGATTTGCATTTTCCTAATGGCTAGTGAAGTTGAGCATTTTTTCATATATCTGTTAGCCATTTATATGTTTTCTTGGGAGAAGCATCTGTTCAGGTTCTCCTCCCACTTTTTAATTGGGTTGTTTGTTTGTTTGATGAAGTTTTATGAGTTCTTTATATATTTTCTATGTTAACCCCTTGTCAGAGCAGAGAGCCCAGAGATAAGCCTACATGCATATCTGCAAATAATTTTTGACAAAGGAGCCTAAAACATGCAATGGGGGAAAGAAAACCTCTTCAATAAATGGTCCTGGGAAAATTGGAAAGCCACATGCAAAAGAATGAAACTAGACTACTGATTGTTCCCATATACAAAAATTAACTCAAGCCTGGCTGGGCATGGCTTAGCAGTTGAGCATCGACCTAGGATCCAGGCGATTGGGGTTCAATTCCCGGTCAGGGCACATGCCTGGGTTGCAGGCTAGGTAGCCAATCAATGACTCACTCCTCACTGATGTTTCTCTCTCTCTCTCTCCTTCTCCTTTCCTCTCTCTGAAATCAATAAAGATATATTTTAAAAAAACAAAAAAACAAAAACAAAAATTAACTCAAAATGGATCAAAGACATAAATATATGACCTGAAAGAATAAATTACATAGAAGAAAACATAGATACTAAACTTATAGACCTTAGACTGAGAGAAGATTTAATGAATTTGACCCAAAGGCAAGGGAAGTAAAGGCAAAAATAAATGAATGAGACTATATCAAACTATAAAGCTTCTGAACAGAAAAAGAAACTCCCAACAAAACAAAAAGGCAGCCAACAGAATGGGAGAAGATATTTGCAAACAACAGCTCCAGGTTGTAAGTTTATTAACTAATGTGACAAATTATTGTATTGTTATATTTTCAAAACTTTTTATGCTTTATAACTTTATATCTGACAACTATAACTCATTTTGTCTTTCATTTCCTTCAAAATCAAAATTCTTGTCTTTTATAAAAGTTACAGCACATTTTTGCCCCCCTAATAATTATGGAAAGCATGTTAGGAAAGACTCTGAATGCTTGGAGTGCATTTATAACCACAAAAGATGACATAATGATGGACAGCCCTTTGGTTGTCCTGGAAAATATTTGCTGATGTCACTATTTGGGCATTTTTTTAATATAGGATACCTTTTTAAAAGATTTATTTAGATATCGCTAGTAGTGGTTTGGGAATGCTGCTCCCAAGACAAACTTTTCTCCAAGAAATTTTTCATGAGGCTTAAATTCCTACATGTTATGGCTGGTTGTATTTATATATTTTTTAATTTTTAACTGCTAAGAATATTAGAAGCTACTTTTTAAAAGTTTACCACTCTGTTGTTTGGATAGTTTTTGCAGTAGAAAAAGTAATATAGATAACCGCTTTAGAAAACTTGATACATAGATAAAAATCATCCTGGTTTAGTTTCTTAACTAACTTTCTAGTTTTACAGGTAGAACTAAAAGCAAGTTATTTTCCTCTAGACAATAAATCTTTAAAGAGAGAACTCAGATATTCACAAGGTATGAGTTAAATGAAAAACAAGCTTTGATGTATCCTCTATGGTCCCTAAACCTAGAACCAGAAAATGGAGGGCCTGTGGCCCAGGGAGAGAGGGCTGCAGTTCTCACCACCAAGGGCCAGTGTGTATTGACTTATGGAGCGGAGTATTGTGTGTTTTCTAGCAGGCCTGGGTCCCTAAGCAGTGGGTGCACCTCATCGTGTCAGGAGGATACAACACTTTTACCATTGGGTTTATTATTGACCAATGCAGATACCACTGTGTATATCCTATAATCTTAAAAGGAAGCCACAGAACTCTTCCTTTAGCGGGCTAATTGTGTATAGGCCTGGCATCTGTAGAGTGGCCAGGATGTTGTAGAGTGGTCTTTGCATAAACAATGCAAAGTTCTTTGCTTTTTCTCTCTCTCTTTTATTTATTTTTTTATTTTACTTTTTTACCAAACCAATGACTTAAGCTAGCTTTTATTTACTAAGGATTAATCTTAGATCATATGAGTTTGAAAAGCATTTGAGTCAGTTTCTATATTTCTGAGAATTTTAGAATACCCATTCCTTACAAGTGCTTGCCTCCTTTAAATTAATTTTGACAATACCATCTAGAAGTAGAAAATCATGTCGTATTTATAATATACATATATAGACATACCCAGATAGACACAAACAGAAAATAGTTGGATCCAAATTCTGTTTGGGAAGCTTTTTTTTTTTTTTTTTTAATTTATCTTTATTGTTTAAAGTACTACAAATTTCCCCCTTTTTTCCCCATTGACTCCTTCTACCCCACACTCGCCACCCCCCACCCCAGGCCTTCACCACACTACTGTCTGAGTCCATGGGTTATGCATATATGCATATAAGTTCTTTGGTTAATCTCTTCCCACCCACCCGCCCCTGCCTTCCCTCTGAAGTTCCTCAGTCTGTTCCATGCTTCTTTGTCTCTGAATCTATTTTGTTCATCAGCTTATTTTGTTCTTTAGATTCCACATATGAGTGAGATCATGTGATACTTTCTTTTCTGACTGGCTTATTTTGCTTAGCATGATACTCTCCAGGTCTCTCCATGCTGTCTCAAAGGGTAAGAGATTTACAATTTATATCTGTCTTTGACAAGTCAAGTTCCAAATGACCTTCCCCCTTTGAAAATAAGAACAGCCATTTTTAATACCTAAAAGAATTATGTTGACATCTAAATAACATCCTAGGTTGAACTATTTCTCTAAACCCTCCTTTTGAAACTTCCAGAGATCAGTTAAATGTTTCCATTTTTTCTGCCTAATTTTATAGCTAGCTTTTTCTAATCATGTGCACAAAAATTAATTTAGAAGTACCAAAGGATCCTCATCTTGGCCATCCTCATATCAATGGAAGGCTTACTGTGGTGGTCTTGCTGGTCGGGGAGGCTCCATATCCCTTGTTAATTTTGAGATCTGTAGAGCCTAAACAAACTTTTAGGGAAAACCAGCCTTATGTGCAAATCTCTAGATGAGCCAAATGCTGTGGATCTCTGTATAGGACTGCTTTACTCCCTAGGGGAAAATTTTTCTCAGGAAACTCCACAAAGATTTTTAGTCACTGAAGAATACTAGTGTAAGGGCCAGCAAGCACTTACCAGGTGCTGAAGGAACTGTGATGCTTTCTAAACCATGGATCCCTCTCTTGAGTTGAACGCATTCCAGGGTGCCCTGCCCTTCTCCCCAGGGATCCCACTGACTTCTCTAGAATCACCTATGCTACTTCACTAGACAACTCCTGGTTCCCATCTCTGCCACTCCAGATTTGGGGTCTGAAACAACTGTTGTCACCCTATTCCTATTCAGGTTAGGGAAACAAGTGTTCTTTCTCTTTCAGATCTAGAGAGGTAAGTCTCTCATTTACCAAGCAAATATTTTGTTCAGATTCTAAGTATAGAGTTAAAAATCCAAAATTAGAAGCAGCAACCCAGTGTGAAGTGGGGAGCTGGTGGGGCACAATGCACCCCTGCTTGTACCTAGCACCAGGTCTGGGTCTCTGGAGTGGTCATGGGTGGATTCTTTGGAATCCTGCTCATTACGCCAAGAAAATGTTAACATAAGAAACATCCAAATTTGTAGAGAATTTTTGAGAGTTTATTTGAGCCAAACTGATGACATATGTGGGTAAGCAAGATCTCAAATGCTCCCTGGTTCTTTGCTTTGCGATCAAGTTGCATCATCCTGCTTATAACTTATAACTTAGGGCCTGTTGGCTTCAGCTCTTTTAGCAGACAATCTATTAATCAAAGGGACAGACTCATTTAAAATGTCATTTTCTGGGAGGGGAAGTGATAGGTCTCAGAAAGAGGATCTTTCAGATGAGGACATTTTACAGCTGCTTAGCTCAAACTGACTACAGATTACTATTTTTTTCTGAATTCCTAGTGTGTTAAAAAGAAAGAAAAAAGTCTTTATCCAAATGAATGTATTTCTCCTGAGCAAATTACACCAAACCAAGCTTTAAAATGTGGATTATTCACTATAAAGTTTATTATCTCTTTCTATTTTTAATAAAAGTAGTTAAAAGTTGATAATATTTTCAATTTCTATGCTTATTATTCCACCTAGAAAGTGCAAAACTATACTAAGTGGATAAAATTTCAGGATAAATTAGTTTTAAGTGTCTTAAATTTAACTAATCGATGAATAGCTGAAGTAGATTAGTTTTGACCACACTTAATCTTAGTTTCATTCATAACAGTTTATCTTGGTGAGCTGTATGATTCTGTTCCTTCTTGTATTGTGTTGTCATTGAAATGTGTCAGATTAGCTGCAGTCTCAGAAGAAAGGACTTGCCCTTGAATATCTCTACATACAGAATTGTATTAAAAATTACTAGGAACATCATAACATTTGTCTGTAGCCATTTAAAAATATTATTGAAATGGAATCACTTAGGCTAAGGTTGTTTATGAAAGATTACACAATTACAATATAGGAAGAAACAATGTAAATCCCTGCTGGCTACTGGATGGACAGAGAAATAGAGGGCGGAAGAGGGGAAGGCATTACTCTTTCCCTTGTGTTTTTTTACGCAGGTTAAAAACAACCTTTCTATTTAGAATGTATACTACAATTATGCTAAGAAATTACAGGGTTGGTAAGTACAGTTGACAGTCCCAATTTTAAAGTTATTATAGGAAAGTAAGCAAGGCAAAAGAATGAATGGTAAATCTGGGGATGTCAGCACTAAAATCCAGCTTTTTTCTTAGTAACTGCATTTCATTAAAAGGTTTCAGAAGGTGAATTTCTTTCTTTCTCCTAACCTAAAATGTTCTATGACAATGCCTAAACAAAGGTAAATTCAATGAAAATAAAAACTGTTACTTGGTCTTTCTTTTTCTGATGTCTTGAACACATAACCCACAATCATTATGTGAGATTTTCAAATTTTGCTTCTGTTTGAGGTGTTAGACCTTTGCATTTTCAAGCAATAATAAAATCATCAGAAATGGATGGACTTTCACTGCTCCATTCTTAGAAATATCACTGTTGCCCAGCCGGGCGTGGCTCAGCGGTTAAGCGTCGACCTAGGATCCAGGCGATCGGGGTTCGATTCCCGGTCAGGGCACATGCCCAGGTTGCGGGCTGCAGCCGATCAATGACTCTCTCATCATTGATGTTTCTATCTCTCTCTCTCCCTCTCCCTTCCTCTCTCTGAAATCAATAAAGATATATTTAAAAAAAAAAAAAAAGAAGAAAGAAATATCACTGTTGAGGTGTAGTTTTTATTGCCCTGTCTGGTGTGGCTCAGTTGGTTGAGCGTTATCCCAGCACCAAAAGTTTGCTGGTTCAATTCCCAGTCAGAGCCCAGGCACAGGTTGTGGATTCAATCCCTCTGCGAGAGGCAGCCCATCAATGTTTCTCTCTTACATCGACTTTTTTTCTGTCTCTCTCCCTCTCCCTTCCTCTCTCTCTAAAATCAATAAAAGTATATTGGAAAAATAAAGAAATATATTCTTTATTTCCTGGACTTCAAAAAATATTGTTGTGTGTTTTCTCATCATACTTCAAAGCAACTTGAAATTGAAAATTATTTTTTGATATATCCTCAAGTTCTTAAAACCTAGATACTTTTAAAGTTTTATCGAAAGGATTGTGTTGGATATAAGTAAGAAAGGCCACCCAGGTGGCCTATTAGACACTTGGCTGAGTACCCCAGAAGGAGGGAGGCTTTCAATACTGAATTGATTCTGTTACCTTAAATAGAATAAATATATAAACTAGAAGATGCCACTTAAGGCAAACTAAAGAGCTATAATATAAGGTTGTATACAGTGTGGTTTTATGTTTGGCATTTATTTTCAGACATAGATTTCGTGTTTTATCTCTCTTAACGCAGGAGAAAGTAGGCTAAAAGTATCTCAGAAAGAAAATTTAAATCCAGGCAGAACAATGAATGATTTCTGGCTCATCCAGGCCTCGTTTTACTTTTAAAATCTAAAATATATTTTTAACATATTGTATTTTACTCTTTGATTCATCCCTCCTTATACTAAGCACACTGTTCACTTATCATTTCCAACTTAGGAGTGGAAAAGCAAGTTCCAGAACTCTATGTATAGAATTATCTCATTTCTGTAAAAAACTGTATATGAACATAGACAAAATGGCTGGAAAGATACACACCAACCTGTTGTCAATGGTTACTGCTGAGGAATGGGACTATGAAAGGCCAAAGGAGGCCAGAGATGTTCACCACTTATTGTATAATGTTTATATTGCATTCATTTTTTAAACAAGTATATTGAAATGAATGATTTTCAACTCAGTTTCAGCTAAGAAGGGTAAGGCAATTGGATAGGAACCTCAGCTGTGGGTTTTCACCGGTCGGAATGTAAGGTCTCTGCTTGGATGAGTTGCAGTGAGAGGGTGTCCCGGGCATCTGATTAGAGCAGAGAGCACTTAGAGTCAGGTTTTGTAGAAACTGCTAGCACACAGAATCACCAGTCTGCTGCACTGCTCTGTATTTCAGTTTTGTTATTTGTCAAAAGTTTTTAATAACGCCCTACTCAATTGTTCATGGATCAAATAACTGTCAGAGGAGAGCTGTTTGAACAAGTTCACCGCAAATCTAAGTGATTAGTATTTAGCAGTGTCTTAACTTGAACCCAAACAGGTTGCACAAGTCTGGACCTATATGATAATCTTATAAAACGATCTAGAAGGAATTGACTTACTTCAAGCATGTTATAGACAGGTACTTTCTATCATCTGTATATTGTTAAGAGTTTAGCTAAGATTTATGTCCTGGGAAAACTTTTCCTATGTTAAACAGGATCAGTAGAGTATGCCTCATTGTAGAGGCTGAATAGAGTTCTGTTAAATGATCTAAAACGCAGAATTTATTTCTCTGGACCTCTCATTTAATATAGAATTAAAAAAATAAAAGTGTGGCTATAGAATAGCATCCCAATTGAATAACAATAAGCAGATTTATCTAATAGTAAAACTGAATACTAATGAGTATTCTGCCATGAGTAAAATTTAAATTGTTTAGATTCTCTAGTCCAGCCTTATAAGTAACCTTTCTTCAGCACCTAGTAGAGTCTTGAATGGATTGGACAAGTCCTTTGGCACCTGAAGCTTAGAAAATTGGGCTATTTCTCCTCTGCCTGTGCTCACACTTCTGGGTTTCATATCTGTCTATATTGCTCTTTTCTTTTCCGGAACTTCTTTCTCTCTGTGTGTTCTTTTCTCTGGGATTCTCTACTACGTGAAATATATATTTCAGCAAAAGAAAAGAAAAAAGATATTAAATGGTTTAAAAAAATCTAAGATTAGGCCACAGTTTGTGTTGTCACACAAAATTCATTAAAATGTTTTCAACTTTTAGGCAAAATACCATTGCAGTTATTTTAAGCTGACCTTTCTATTTTATGAATCAGTAAAGACTGAATATAAGGCTTGTTTAGTTAGTTTCCTATGTTTCCTGTATGGTAATTCTGACTCTTTAAACCAAAGATTTTCAAAGAGCAAAAAGATGAAAAAATAATGTAAATGACTCACCTCTTATATTCAGATAAATTTATTATTAAGTGACCTGTATTTTCATGACTGAAGCACAAAATTACAAAAATGATTTTGAAGTGTATTCAGATGTGTTTAGGACTGATAGATTTTGTTTTCTTTATCCCTTGAATGTATATATGTATCAATCAATATGACTCTCTCTATTCTGCTTCCCATGTTTCTGGTTTGTTTTAAATATGTTTTTATTGATTTTTTTTTTTTTTGATTTTTTTTTTAGAGAGAGAGAAAAGGAGAGGGAGAGAGAGAGAAAAATTAATTGGCTGCCCCCTTCACATACCCTGACCTGGGCTCAAGCCTGCAACCTGGACATATACCTGGACCAGGAATCAAACCAACAAACCCTTCAGTACACATGACAATGCTCAACCAATTGAGCCACACTGGCAAGGGCTGCCACATTTCTGTTTTAACCATGTACTATGTTTTGTTCAAATTAGAGAGCCCTTGACTGGGCCAGAGCTAAGACTTTTTCTGGCTTGAGTGTGGAAGATCTTAGAGGTCCTTTGGCACACCAGCCTCAAATTATTATAGACCATGCAAGGATCTTCTTAATTATCATGGAATATTCCAAGGCACAACGCTGCCCTGATTCACTCCTCAAACTGTATAATCTTAGGGTTTGGGGGAAAGAGAAAGGAACTGGAACTGTATTTAGAGGTAGGTTTAGAGCAGTGTCTGATAACCTAGGGAGGTGGGCCTGAAGGAAGCCAGAACCAGGGAAGGGCAATAGGGAACCCCTGAGAGACAATTAGCATGACTGAGGAAGAAACCTGGTGGCAGCAGCTGAGTGCAGAGCAGAGCCTGGCATCAGCTGGAACAGGTTCCAGGTTAAATGTGGTTTCCTGCTGCTTAGAGAGGTTACTTCCCACCTAGAGCATCCTTCCTCTCAGATGCCTGCACTACACTGTGCTGGAAATAAAGTGCCCAAGCAACTCCACCATTGGACTGCTTCTCAAAAAGTCAAAAGCGAGAAGAGAAGGACCCTGGGAGTTCCAAGGCTGATGCATGGAACACTCCAGCAGAAGTGCAGGCATCCAGTCCAGTCAAGAAGCTGCCCATGTTTAGGGAGGTTACTGACCATCTGCAGGAAGGAGCAACAACCTTGGACTTAAAATCAGATTCTCGTCCACATGGGATAAACTTCATTTCTTAATTTAACAAAATAATTTTTGGTGACAGGTGGTGAAAGTGGAGACCATACCCAGGCTGAGGAGACTGTGATAAGGCCATACCAAAGCTGAGGAGATGGTAGATACCTTCCTGATCCATTTCCCCCAATGAATCTATAAAGTGTAAATCTATGAAGTGTAGAGATCCTAGCCATTCTCATAGTGAGTATCAGGGTGAGGATCTGATATGCAGACCCTCAGCTGGACATCACTTATTTTTCATTATAAAAGAATGTGTTCATAAATATCAAATACAAGGTGTCCCAAAAATGTATATGCACTTTGCATAATTATAAAGTCAGTGTTTATTAATACACAGTTCATTTTCAAAATTTAAAAGAATCTACAGAAATGAATAATTTTTTGTCAACCCCTGTTTTCAAACTGATGACCATTCTGGTCCAGGCACTGCTGATAACTCAAAGCAATGGAATCGCAAACATCAAGAATCATTTCGTGCCCTGGCCAGTTAGGCTCAGTGGTTGGAACATCGGCCTGCAGACCTAAGGGTCCCAGGTTTGATTCCCGGTCAAGGGCATGCACCTCGGTTGCAGGTTTGATCCCTGGCCCTGGTCAGGGCGTGTGTGGGAGGCAACCAATCAATGTTTCTCTCTTTCTCTCTCCCCCTTCTCTCTTCTTTACACTCTCTCCAAAAAGAAACATCAATGGAAAAAATATTCTCAGGTGAGGATTAAAAAAAAAAAAAAAAAATCATTTCACTCATTATTTGTATGCCCTCAATTCGTTGACTGTTGCCAGTTTTGTACAGTAGACTTTATCTTTTATGTATCCTCATAAAAAAAATTCAAGGGACATTTTAGGATAAATTTTCTTTATTCAAAACTTAATCTGGTTTCAACTCATTATTTCAAATCAGTTAAACCTGAAAAGGAGTGAAAATTAAGTGAGTTATCAACTATTAAAGTATATATACATTTTGGGGGGACACCCTATATATACTTATATAAATATTTATGTAAATATATTTATAAATACATTTATAAATATTATATAAATATAAAATATATAGTGTTCATAGATATAAAATGGCTGAAATTTCAGTCTCCAGAGATAACTGCTATTAATGACTTCTGTTGAGGAAATTAATTAAAAAAATCTCCCAACTCATAAATCTTCCTCATAAAGGTAGTAGGGAAAGGGAACAGTTTTATTATCTTATAAGCCTTAAACCAGAACGTAATGTACATCAAGACATTCCACTGAGAGACTGCAAAGACGGGAAGGAATCCCATCCCTTTATATAGTCAAGCAGATACAACCCGTGGTGTGCATGTTTTCAAGGTAAACAGTACTAGTCCTCAAGTACGGACTTGACAGCAACTTTGTCACACATAGTTCATCCTAAGTTTACCTGGTAATTGGGGTGACGACGTGTTGTTAGCATATTGGGTTTATCCGGAGAGAAAACGAAACTCATATATTTATCAGAGGGTGTAGCTTTGCAAATTGGAACAAGGCAAGCACCTAAGTTAGGCTCCAGCCTTCCTTCCCACAGAAACTGGGGATAGGGGCTTTATCTTCCTTCCTGCTCACAGTTCATAAATGATGGCTCCCAGGTCCTTGAGAAAGACATTCCTGGCTCATAAAGCTCACAGAAGGCCTGTAGAGTTTTCAAAAGGACGTATAGAGGAGAAAGTACTTACAATGATCAGATTTCTAAAGCAAATGCTCTAAGAAAAGGAGAAGTCGCTTGCCTATCATCAACAGAACTCTCTCTTATCTTTTAGGTTTATTTGTCTTTGCACTTCCTAATTATTCTTTCAGACATTTTTATGACCTCTTACTAGATGTGCTGCTCTGTAATTGCTTTAATCTCAAAAATAATTTTTGGCTACCTTTGTAGGTAAACCTATTGTAATTAAGTCAGGCTGGAGGAAACAAAGAACTAAGCTTCTCCTAGGGCAAAGCTTTCTTTTCTTCATTGTATTTCCGAGCATAAAGCAGAGCCTCACACATAGTAGATGTTCAATAAATATTCAGTAGTTATTCCCCTACCTCATTCTGTCTCACTGGGACATAGCATTAATTTAACCTGGGAGAAATTGTGACTAGTAATGACATAATTTTAGGGAACTAACCCAAATCGTTCTTGCAACAAGTAGGGATATAGAAAAAAATAAAAGTTGTGGAATGAGTTCAGAGTGAGTTTTCGTTTACAAGAAGTAGTTTTACATCTTAATGAAGTGGAAACCAGGAAAGGCTGGATTTCGTAGCTGTTTGCCCTGGAAGTTGAAACAATTGCAGAGTCTTCCAAAATCAACCTGAGAGCAAATCCAAAACTTGCATAAACCAAATTAGGTTATCTCTTATCTGGGAATGGCTAATTTAGCTTTTTCTCCTGTGTGGTTCCTATCCTTTCATATTTCATGAGCACCTCTAGGAAGTTAAGAGCTGCTTGCAGAACATTTTTCATAGATAACATATAGTTTTTCTTTTCAAAACCCCAAAAGTTTGTTCTTGAAGACCAGTTGCACTTGTGCATATAGTGCCCTCATATATCCCTGAGAGGATTTTTGGGTTCAGTTAATCTGTGTTAGAATGTGTAGGATTCCTCTTCCTATCACCTCTCTGGCTTTTCTTTTATCTAAATGTTATTATGTAGTCTTGGACACAGGGAAATTTAAAGTTTTGAGATTATTAGTTTAATTAACTAATGCTTACTGAGTGTAAAGCATGAACCAGACCCTGTGCTAGACTCCAGGGTGCCGTGAAGGGTGGAAGCAACCACGAGTATGGCAACAGCAGTGATTACAAAGAGTGATAAGTGCCTAATGATAGAATTTGGTATCACAAGTCTAGGGGCCCCTTCATAGCTTCAGGGTTCAGGGAAAGCTTCCCATAGAAAGGGACTTTAAATTGAGATAAAGCATGAGTAGGAGGTAACTAAGCCAACATGGTGAAAGATTGTTCCAGAAAAGGGAGTAGCTGTGCTAACCTGTAGGTGAGAGAGAAATGGCTGTGCTCCATCCCCTGTAATATTCTTCCTGCCTTTGGACACAATACTACGAATGACGTGGCTCTCTCTGGAGAGCACACCCCAACCTCTCCCCCCTCCTTCATCTCTCAGGGTGCATCTCTCTCTCTCTCCCCTAAGGTCCAACGCCCTTATTTTGCTATAACTTGTTTCCTGAGCCCATTTCTTCTATGGCTTACTTCTTCTACCTCTGTGACTTTCTACATAAACTTTTTATTGTAATTTGTAAAACACCCTAGGAATGTGACAGGACAAATTCTTAGAGCCCCATGAATTAATTCTCCTTTAGTTGATATCCTTGTCTTACTCAAAATGCTGGATAATAACATCTGTAATACCTTCAACAATAAAAATAAATTTTTAAAATTTTATACCATATCTTGATTGGCAGAGACTTGAATTTTTAGTTATTGAATTATTTTGCATCAAGGGATGTTAGGCATGATTTTACATCAACATGTTAGTTAGTAAACTAAAGGAAGAAAAACTAATTAAAACAAGACCAAAAGGGGGAGGAGGGGGAGGTTTTACGGAATCTCCCACTTTTACAGAAGAGGGAGAGGGTTTCAAAAAGACAGAACTAATCAACATCGTCATTTGACTTCACAGGGAGCTCACAGTGAGAGAAAGATTATAGACCAGGCCATATTCTAAGGAAACAGGTTTTAGTGGCTGTTCTGTTACTAGTTTGTCTGATGAGGGACAAGTCCTGGGGTCATCCTGTCTACCTGTTTGCCTTCAAAGATGAGCTCCGTAGCTCTCACTTCTTTTCCATTTCCTCATTTTTAAAGGGCTGTCAGTACCTGCCTCAAAAGGCACTGGCTCATTAAATGAATCAGTATATACATAGTACTTAGAATAGTGCCTGGTACATATACTGTGTTCAAAGATGATATTTCTTAAAGTCAGGTAAATCTTCTGAAATAGAGCTTGTTTTGTACCAGGCTTATATCCGTCACACTGTTAGCTTCCCTTCTGCCAACTGCTATACTAGCATTTTGAAAAGCAAGTTCTCTCTACTTCTGATTGTTCTCCACTGTTTTACCTGAATACCAACCCTCTGCACCTCCATCAGGAAGTGAAACCTCTTGGATTTCTCCTGCCCACGTCCTGTCCCCCAGCTTTCTTTTTGTTGCCCATGACATAGAGACCTGGCAGGTCCAGTGTTCTTTCCATCATATTTCCTCAGAGTGTGGCACATAGTATGTACTCAGCAAGTGTCTGTGTTATGCATGGACCAAGCTGAGAGGCAGGTAGTGTTTTCACTTTACAAATGGAGAAACAGGTGAAGTCACTGTGCAGAGTCACAAGGAGAGCAAGGGACTGGAACAGTGCTCTGAGAATGTTTTCTGAGAATCCTGAAGGCCACCTCTGATTCTTTTGTTTCAGTGATGTGGGCAATAACATAAAGTATAAAGCTGTTAGATTTTTGAATTCTTGTATCGATATAAAAAATGCTGGTTCCAAAGCCACTGTGTTTGATATTGTCTTTTTTTGCTTTACGCATGTGTCTTTTTGTTAAAGAATAGTTTATTGCTTTTTGGAGAGAGGGGAAGGGAGACAGAGGGAGAGAGAAACATCGATGAGAACGTAACTTGGATTGGCTGCCTCCTGCATGCCCCATACTGGGGATCTAGCCCATAACCTGGGCATGTGCCCTTGACTGCAAGTGTCTTTTTTAAGGAATGTGTTAAGAGCTTCTGAAAAGTAGGATTGCGGGTGCCTCTTTTCTTTTCTTTTCTTTTCTTTTCTTTTCTTTTCTTTTCTTTTCTTTTCTTTTCTTTTCTTTTCTTTTCTTTTCTTTTCTTTTCTTTTCTTTCCTTCCTTCCTTCCTTCCTTCCTTCCTTCCTTCCTTCCTTCCTTCCTTCCTTCCTTCCTTCCTTCCTTCCTTCCTTCCTCTTTCTTTCTTTCTTTCTTTCTTTCTTTCTTTCTTTCTTTCTTTCTTTCTTTCTTTCTTTTTCTTTCTTTCTTCTTCTTTCTCTCTCTCTTTCTTTCCTTTCTTTCCTTCCTTCCTTCCTTCCTTCCTTCCTTCCTTCCTTCCTTCCTTCCTTCCTTCCTTCCTTCCTTCCTTCCTTCCTTCCTTTCTTTCTTTCTTTCTTTCTTTCTTTCTTTCTTTCTTTCTTTCTTTCTTTCTTTCTTTCTTTCTTTCTTTCTTTCTTTCTTTCTTTCTTTTCTATCTTCACCTGAGGATATTTTTATTGATTTTGAGAGAGAGAAATATCCATGTGAGAGAGATACATTGATTGGTTACCTCCCGTATGTTCCCCGGCCGGAGATCAAACCTACAACCTAGGCATGTGCCCTGACAGGGACTGGAACCCACAAGCTTTGGGTATTCAGGATGATGCTCCAACCAACCGATGTATTTGTTTTATAATCAAATTGAGGAAAAGGGGGCTGAAATGTGTACTTAATATAAGTTAGCTTTTAGCCTATGGATGATTAAAAAGTTGTTTTGCATCACAGAAAGTCTCTGCGTCTCATACTTCCTCACTCAGTAATGGTCTAGTGATTTATGTATCTGTACCCATTGCTATTTGACCATAGCAGGTGAACTGTTGTACTGATCAATAGAGTCAGAAATACTCTATTAACCATTTATACCCTTAAAGAGTATGTGATAAACTGTAATTAGTGTAGAAACAATATTCTCTCACAAAAATGGTAATGTCATTATACATTCGCATGTCACCTGGATTCAATCTAGTCAGCATTCCATTGAGGGCTCTTAGAGTGCAACACAGCCCGATGTTCTCTGCTGTGGCATAGTGTGCTCTCTTTACATTCATTTCATCATCTGGGTCATTATGCCAGCTCAATGACAATCTATTTGTCACAGTTGATTGAACCACTACCAGCTCAGTCACATTTTGTGCATCGTTTACCAGAAAGTATATATTTTTTAAGAACTCAGGACAATTATGCAGGCCATGTAGAGCCTTGAAATGTCCCCAAAATGTGCTTTGGAGAAGTCACCCACCCCTGGAGCTCAAATTCTTCTGCAGATTGATTGTCAGTGTTGCTGACCTCTAGATAAAGGATCCCCATTCCAATTCACGTTTTCCAAGTGAGCCTCTATTGATGTGAAAGAATTTGCTCTCTCTTGGAAGGAGGATGGTTCCTCTTTAGAAAGCAGCCTCTGTTGTTTCCTTCTAGCAGAATAATTGTGCCTTTCATTTCTGTGGAGATAATAAAGAAAGCCAGTTCGGGTATGTCTGTGTGGCTTCAGAGTAGATTGGAGAGAAGGTTCTATGACTTTTAATTATGATTGTTTATCCCCAAAACATATATGTTTTGGTAAATTATAATAACATATTTTCATTTGCATTGATTTCTTGTTTGTGCTTAAGCAGGAAGCTTGATTTAAAATCCAAGTCCTACTGACGTGTTTTTATGCCATCAACATTTTAAAAAGTAAATTGAAGTAAAAAATAAGTTCTGGCATATGATACAAATTCCTCTGAAGTATGTGGCATATGTTTAATAACTTATGAGTTAGCACTGTAAGATGTTTATATAGATTAGAAACCACAGAGATCTAAGGAACCATATTTATTTGATCCTAATTAATATTTGGCCTTAAATCACACCACTCTTCAATTTCCTAATGTGAAGCAATTAAACAAGCAGCTGTTGGCCAGGTAAATATTAAATTTGCCAAGTAGATATTTCAAGTTGTTCCCCATATTTGGACTATATTAGAATAGATTCATAGACATGTTGAAATTCATATACTTAAAAGGAGTGTGTATTAAAATTATTCATCTGTTTAATAGTATTAAGTCTTATGCTAAATTATCACAGATAGTTTAGCATGTTTGTCCATAGTCTATGGGGATACATCAACTAAAAATAACTTTTTGAGGCTATGTGAAAGTGCTTCATATTTTCACAAAAAGTAGTAGAGTACTGGATTAGTAAGGAATTCCATCATTTTAATTGGAATGTTCTTAAACTTTAATTTTGCCCTTTTTGGAAAATGAAATTGCCAAAGGAGCAATTACAATGATAAAGAATAAAGGAGACACTAAATATAGATAATTTATAATTTAGACCAGTTGTTTCTAAACTTTAGTGTGCATCAGAAATACCTGGGGAATTACTAAAATAAGACTACTGGGTCTGACTTCCAGAATTTCTGATTCAGTAAACCCTAAGTTGAGGCTAGAAATTTAACATCTAACAAATCCTCAGGTGATCCTGCTGCTGGCCTGGGGAACCTCATATTGCATTATCCAGAATCTTGATCAGTCTCTGCTTATATTGCCTTAATTTGTGGAATGAACAAATGATGGAGGAAAAATTCAGAGAAAGAATATGCATGAATACATTTATACATGTAAAAGTGCTTTAGCCCCCTAGATGTGTTAAATTGACATGAAAGAATATTATCAATGCTTCTATTTAATATACAATAATTTAAATGTAAAACCTGCTGTCTATGTCTATAAAGAGATGAGGGAAGTTTTCAAACAACTATTAATACAACTTGCATTAATTTGCCCATCTAGACAGAGGCCTCATTACCTGTATCAGGAAGTTTCTGGCCTACATGAGTCCAGTGAGAATCCCTCACTAGTGAGTCTGGCTGCAAGCCAACACATTTATCTCTAGCAATTTCCAAGCAATGTTCTTTTTCTTTTTCTTAACCTTTTTAAAATCATTTTTTATTGACCTGATTCCAAAAGAGCCTGGATCCTGATGATATCAAAATTGTATTTTCAGTTCCTTGGATTCATTTTTACTTTTTTTTTAAAGTTTCCAAGTTTCAGGGTTTTAGTCATCCTAAACTATTTTGTCAATAATTATTTCCTCCTCATTTTTTTGGCTGTTGATCATGTAATTTAGTAATTACGTCAAAAGTTTTAAAATAGAATAGAAATATTTCTAGATTTTTGTTTAGTAAAGGTTGTTATACTTTTCTTTATTCAGTAGATGTTTAGATTAAGTAACTTGTATAATTGTCGCTTTCCAAATCACTAATGTCAACTCCACAGGACAAATTACTGCTACACATACAAATTACATTTTCTATCATTGGACTGCATTTTTCTTGGAATTTACCCTCAAACCCTGGGGGATATGTTTAAAAATTTTAATAGTTTCGATAGAAATTGAGAATAAGAGCATCTGTCATATCTCATTATTCTAGCAGGGCACTTGTTTGAAAATCTTATGGTGGATAGTAGGTCCTGAACTTGTTGGCTAATAACTTCATTTATTCAGCACATTTTAATTGAATACCTCCTATCTGGAAGCAGAAAACAATAAAGACTAAGTGCTCCTCATGGAGTTGTATCCTAAAATAACACAGAACAAACATCTACAGGTAAAGGGAATGATTCATGGAGCCCTGTTAAACTGTACTGCATAAGGATGCCATCCCATTCATGGATGTTGATGCAACCATTTTAGTCTATTACCACCTGTAGATATTCCAAAAATTACAGACATTGAGGACATTACTACAAGTAGTTAAATATCTACAAATTTTCTATGGACAAGCCATTGTTGTATTTTACTAAATGTTATTTTTTTAATAAATTTCAAAGTTAAAAGTTTTGCTTTTTATTTTTTATTTCCTTTGATTCAGTTTGCTCCTTGGCTTAAGAGAATTTAAATATACTTTCAGGTTACATGAAAAGTCCCAGCGAAGGCAGGCCTAGTAATGACTAGGTCAATGTTGGGAACTCCTGAAAAACTACTAAATACATCCTAGTTAACACTAATATCTGCAATCAGCATACCTACTCCCACTTTGCATTCTAGATCTCCCTTCATCTACACCCTGCAGGCAGTATGCCAAGCATAACATCTTAATCCATGTCCAGTGCAGGGAGAAGAAATTCTCTCCTTTGCTGGCCATGGGATATCTTTGTAGGTTAAAACAGCTTCTTCTCAGAACTCTGGGAAGAATTTTAGATTTAGTGACAGGATTATTTTTCTCAAAAGTTTGTAAAAAGCAGCTTGTCATTTTGGTCAAATTCTTATCATTAAGCAGAGTCAAGTACCTTCAGGATAGAATTCAGTAGGCACAAGGCTCTGTGACATCTTTGCTCATTAAAAGCTCTGCACTCTACCCACCATCTGTGTACTATTAGATGTTTGTTGAGGCTCTAGGTTGCTAGTGACAGAGAAGCCTGAAGATAATACTGTGATCTGATTATGAGCAGGAAATCATTATTGAGTGTCTTGAATTTGAAAAAAGAATTTCCTTCTAACCAAAGAAAGGAAAAGACCTACAAATAACTAAGGAACTACTTGACCATATAAAGCCACTGCTCATCAATGTGCAGGATTTTATCTACCCCTCCCTCAGATATTCCTGTATGTAGTGATGGCCCCAGACATAGTAGATCTAATGGGAACCTCTTCTGGACTCTAAGTTTTGTACCCCAAAGGACATGATGAGAGAGCTTATATGTCTGAGAAGAAATTCAAAGCCTCCCTCATGAAAGCCTGTGGAATGTAGGAGCTGTTTATCTCCTACACTAATCCTAAAATTAGTTGCCATGGCTCTTAATTTGTTTCTTGGAAAAGAGACTGCACAAAACGGGGTAGAGAAAAGTCTCTTGAGAGCCTCTTTTAGAAATGGTGCTGTCCTCAAGATTTAATGGTATCCCCTTGATAGAGATAGTGACAACATGGCTACATTCTGCAAGGCCACCTGGACTTTCAACCCTGCAGAACAAAATGGGGATTAACCCAGAGTAGTTAGTGGTCCATAAAATTCAGGCTTTTTAAGACAGAAGGGTCTCAAAATTCTAATAAATAGCTCAGTGCTTCACATATAGACCCTAGGATTCCCATATAAAACCTCTGAGAAACAGAAGAACCAGGTCTGTCTTTCATCTCAGATCAATTTTGGGAAATAGAGGGCCATTGAAAAACTAAGATAGCCTAGTGGGGCAGAGAAAATTATTCTTGAAGGGCTCAGATACTGTCAGCCTGGAGTCTCAACCCTCAGCGTCAGCACAGACAGGCCCATCCTGCACACCTCATGTATCATCAGCTCTCTGGATATATCCTGTCTCTGTCCCTCCTAAGACAGTAAGGGTGGTGTTGGAAGGGGGGTAGTAGGTAACTGAAGGGGGGGTGGTATGAGCTTTACTCAAGAGTCTGTCACTGCCCAGCTGGTGTGCCTCAGTTGGCTGAGCGTCATCCCATGCACCAAGAGGTCACTGGTTCAATTCCCAGTCAGGGCACATGTCTGGGTTGCGGGCTCAGTCCCCAGTGCGGGGCATGCAGGAGGCCCCAGATTGATGTTTCTCTCTCTCTTTAATGTTTTTCTCTCTCTCCATTTCCCTTCCTCTCTCTCTAAAATCAATAAATAAACATTTAAAAAAGTATCTGTTACCAGCCTCCACAAACATTTGATTGTAAATAGTCCAGACTAACCTGCTTAAGCCTCATTCAATTCTTTAGATGCCCATTATTGCTAACCCCAGTCGCTGGTATGTCTGTCTCAGTCCCTGTAATCTGACACAGACATCAGTTTCTTCCTAGCCTCTCCCTTGCTTGTGTTTTGGTAACTTTGTTACTTACTCATTTTTTTTAATTTTTAGCCCTATAAATGTAATAGTCTGGTTACCTTGGTTAACTTATTCTTAAAGGGTATTAGATTTTACAAACTAACATAATTAATGATTGAAACTTTTCTATACAATTTTCCTTGTAAAAAGAAGAGATACATTTAAGTAAAATTATTTGTAAACAATGGAGATGTTTCTTCTATAAACATATTTATAGTTACTTAACAAAATTGCCTTGCCAAGGGTATAGTTTTATTTAATTAAAAATCTTATATTACCTTCAAACCTCAACATCACGACACTCAAATATGACTTAACATAATTTTTAAATGTTATATTGACATTGGCACAGCCCTAATATTTCTAAAAAGCAGTAATAACCACACTAACAAAACTAATAATGTAAGGCTTTCTTTCAGGTAAAATTGCTGAAGAATACTGGACCATAATTATACTTTATCCATGGATAATTAACTATATTTGTTTTATCTGATTTCTTAATTTCTTACATTTATATAACAAAATTGTTAAAATAGAAGAGAAATTATTTAAAAAATAAACTAGTTGGGGTTAGCCAATGAAAGCTAAGTACAACTTTTGGTGACATCTAAGTTTTTAAACTTGTCATCTTTCTCATTCCCTAAGAGACCACGAGGCATGTGTGCAATGATTTAAAGTGAGTTGCTGAACCTGCTCCTTGGGCAGCATTCTTCCCCAGCAGTCTCCCCCATCTTCAGCCATCCTGTGCACAGCTCTAGCCATTCCCCTGCATGCCTTCTTTTCTGTCTCAACAGGACCTGCCCTTCAGGCTGCACCTCATTCTCAGGAATTTGTCAAATGTTTGCTCTTCCATTTATCAAACTTTTATCTAAAGTCTAATGACTCTGTCCTTGACAACTTCATCTCTCAGTTCTTGCTCTCAAGTATTGTTTTACTTATCTGATGAACTCTACTCTGATACAGTAATAGGAACTAACGAGCACATGGCAGCCCTCTCAGGGAAGATGTTTACCTTTCAGACTATCTTTATAGGTAAAACCCTTAAAATAATAATTTTATAAGAATTTCAGGCACTGTGTCACTTTGTGAGGGAAATAACTTTGGTTAGCAAGTGTTTTTGTGCCCTTCCAATCATACCAGATAAGAATAGTTTCATTCTAACCACACAAGATTGGACATTTTTCTCATTATTTCATGCTTTAGCAGCTTTCTAGAAGTCATAAGTGAAAGTTATTATTGGATTGTTTCTCTAAAATTTGTCTCTTTTAACGTGATGAGATTTCTAGAGTGAGATTAAAAATATAGATGTACAAAGATATAAATGCAAACTTTGTAATACGAAAAATTGGAATCAACTTTAATGTCCAAGAATAGAGGAGTGGATAATTATACTGTGTGTGTGTTTGTGTGTAACATGTTATAGTAAATTATAGTGTACCCATGCTGTGGAATACAGTGCAGCCATTTAAAAAAAATATGGCAGACTTACATATGCTAACATTGAGTGATCTCCAAGATATTATAATTTAGGGGGAAAAGGCAAGTCAAATCATGATCCTATTTGTGTAGAAAAGTAAGAAGGAAAAAGACAATGGGTATATGTGCATATATACAAATGTAAATGCATAGACCAGGCTTCCTCTCTTCTTCTTCATCTCCTCATATCGTTCCATTTCATGTCTTCCTGACCATTTTAGGCTTAAAGCCATTAGGAGAGGCCAAGCAAAATCCATGTGTGTTCCAGTGGACTGGAGCAATAGTGGCCCAGGCATGGTGAGCAGGGCACCCACAAAGGAGGACTGGCCAGGGCAGAATGTTGGGTGTTAGGTGAGATGAGGAGGGCATGCACTCGGGGTAATGGTTGGCACAGGGAATCGGTCCTAGTGAGGCCAGGAGAATGTCCGTATTGATAGGTGTTGGAAGCCACAAGGGTGAGAAGGATGTCATCTGGGGGGGTGGCTGTTCATCCCGGGGGGGTTGTCCACAGGAAGCGAGGAGGGTGTTCACACCAAGCGCAGCTAGGGGTGGGCTGTCTGAGCAAGGTCATGGTGGGAAGGGCATTAGGTAGGAGGGGTGCCCCACATGGGTGTCAGAGCTAAGAATGGAGATGAGGGCATTTCCAAAGAGGCACCATTCTCTCAAATGGTTCAAGAAAAGAAAAATGTCTTTAGTTGGTACTTGAACCTTTTCTGAAAGTTTAAATTATTTCCACAAGAAAGTTTATACAACAACCAATTATTAGGACTTGGCTTTTAAAAGAGTAGAGGTGAGGGAGGTTGAAATGGAGCCTTTTACTATTTTACTCTACAGTTGTATATTTGCTCTTCCACATTGATAATACATCCAAATTTTAATTGTTTAGTAGAAAAGAAAGGAAAAGATCTTATCACAGAGCCAACAAATATGTGCCTAACAAAGCAGAAATTTGATTACACCAGTTTCAGCTATTGAATTACCCTCTGGTTTTAATTGAAAAACAAAGATAATTCAGTTGGTAATTGTACATTGAATTTAATGTTTTTTTCTATAGATGTTATTTGGATTAGAAAACAATGCAAGGACCTCAGAAATGCATCATTTAATGTCGCCTTCTCTTTATTTGAGTCTGCTGGGAATTCTAACTAAAATAAATGAAAGCAGGATGTTGCAGTGAGAATTTTTATAACTTAAGATGTGTAACAATGAGGGGATTTGTGGTGTCTGCTCTGGTGCAGTGCCTATGCTTTGAGGGGTCTGGAAAAAAAAGGAAATTACTCTGATATTCCAAAGGAATGTTATCTTAGATGCAAAAACACAATAGACAGGCTTAATTAAAGATTGACTTTTATCAGGGAAGGTTCTAGCCTAGGAAATGACTACCCACATAAACTGCTTTTAGTTAAAAAGTTTTCATTTCTGACCATCCCACATAGTTACTTTAGGTCTCTGAGTTTGTAAAGCTACCACTCAGGACTTCCCTGAGTTTGTCAGGTTTCATAGGCGGCCCCTTTGCCTACAAATAAGTAAACAAGATCATTGCCGGCCATGAGAAGTATTGTAAAAAGAATAAACAATGATGTTGTTATCAGTGAAAGTGGAGTTCTTGGGGTCCCCAAGAACAAGAATTTCCTGAGGCCCCCATGGGAGGGTGGGGTTTCATGGGAGGGTGGGGTCCCATCTTTGCCCATCTCACCTGGAAGAAGTCCAGTCTTGTCTTCAGTGGAGCTAGAAGTAAGGCCACTGCCCAAAATTTCTGTTCCATATTACAGTACTGTCCAATCCAGCATCTGGCTAGCTTAGCTTGTGTTCCCAGCTGCAGTCCATTACTTGTGGGGTCCATATGGCCATGGGGCATGTGGTTGCCTAAGGCCGCATGGCTATGGAGACTAGTGCATGGGCAAATGCAGTCACAGAACAAGGGTGAGCAAGTGAGGGGAACAAGGAGAGGAAACCCTTTGGGGATTTTTAACTTTCCAAGATTTTGCACACTTGCAGTGGCTTTACCCTTTTAGCCAATGATCTTTTCCCAGGCTAGACGGACAGGCAAGACCTTCCCTATGCCACCCTGACTTCACTTCCCATGTGCCCATTTCCCTTCTCCCAGTGATTTGCAGGGAATAGACCCTGGGGAGCCAGAAGCTCTAGCTTTCTGGGGAAGCTGCCCAGATGACCATGCTTACAATGTCTGGCCTCCCCTTTGCTCTCTTCCTATTATTAATATTAACTAGCTAATTATCACAATAACAATGTGATAAACAAATGCTTAGCAGAAGTGGGGAGGGTCTCTCCAAGAGGGGGCATTTGAACTGTGATATGAGGAAGAGAAGATAACGCTCTAGAGAAGACAGTTTTGCATCTTATTTTATGCATTACAATCAAAAGAGGAAATGTACATGGGCTACATACAAGGAAACAGTGACTCTAAATGACACACTAGATCAGATGGATTTAACTGACATTTACAGAACATTTCACCCCAAAGCTGCAGGATATGCATTCTCCTCAAGTGCACATGGGGCATTCTCAAAGAGAGACCACATGTTAGGCACAAAACAAGTCTTTACAAGTTCAAGAACATTGAAATAATATCAAGCATCTTCTAGGTCATTTGCACCATGGAATACTATGCAGCTGTGAAAATGAAGGAGCTTTAGCCTTTGAGACAGCATGGTGGGAACTGGAAAGTATTATGCTAAGTGAAATAAGCCAGTCAGAGAAAGATAAGTATCACATGATCTTACTCATATGTGGAATCTAATGAACAAAATAAACCCATGAACAAAATAGATCCAGAGATGTAGAAGCACAGAACAGACCGACGAATCTCAGAGGGAAGGCAGAGGTGGGTCGGGGTGGGGAGAGAATAACCTAAGAATTTATATGCATGTGCGCATAACCCATGGGCACAGAAAATGGTGTGGTGAAGGCCTCGGAGGAGGAGGGTGCAGGGAGTAAGAGATCAATAGGGGGAAAAGGGGGATATTTGTAATACTTTAAACAATAAAGATAAATTTTAAAAAATAGAAACATGGAAACATGGAACAGACTGATGAATCGCAGAGGAAGAGGGATGGGGGTAGAGGGGAGAGATCAACCAAAGAATATATATGCATTGCCCATGGACACAGACAATAGGGTGTGAAGGCCTGGGGAGGGGCAGGAACCAGGTGGAGGGGAGCAATCTGGGAAAAAAAGGAGGACATCTGTAACACTCTCAACAATAAAGATTTTTTTAAATGTCCTTTGTCTTCTCATAGCAGGTTTAAGATGGGGTCAGTGAGCAAGGGGAGATTCAACACCTTCTTGCCAGAATCTCCAGTTCCCTGACCTTTTATACACATCCACCCCAGCCACCCTACTGATCCACTATAGGAGTGCAGCTCCCTGCCCTCTCTGCTAATCCACCAGGGCTATTAAACTTACACACACACACACACACACACACACACACACACACACACACACACACACACACTCTTAGGTGCAGTGCCTCTCATCAGTGTGCCCTTGGTGCTTTCCAGCAGTACTAAATGCCCACTGCTTGTCTTCACTATTTTCCTCAAGTCCATTGTACCTACCCACCTCTCTCCCACAGCTAATGATCTTGCTTTTGGTTTTCCTGCAAAAACTTGTTTATTGTATTATAGAGCTGCAGTTTTTATTTTTACTTTTGGGTTTTAATGTTTATTTGGATTTTTGTAACTTGAGAAGTCCTAAAATTTTAAACAAGAACTTTGAAATAAGTTTTAGATCTCTCTCTCTATTTAACCTGAATTTCAGTGAAAAATTTTCCTAAATATCATAAAGCTTAAAGAATATTTATGCTAGCAATTTCCTAAATAAATTTGGAACTACCTTCCCTGACATGTGTAACCCCTGTCAATTGGATATGTCATACAGGCCTGCAGAGATTTCCTGCTGTCCTGCTGTGAGTGTCCCATTAGAACAAATAATAAAGGAAATGCAGTCTTGACTAAACAGCTTCTCGTTCTGAAATTGTTTGCAATTGATCTGGTTTCAGAGCAGCTTTAATAGTAGCCATTATCTACATTTGCCAACTGCTTCACTCTTGCTCCAAAAACACAAAGAGTCACTTGGATTTGTGCATTTAAACACATCTTCACTCTTGGTTCCATCATGTGAAGCTATCTCAGACAACTTTTTTCTTTGCTTTCCATCAGTTTATATGACGATGACGTTCACTGGTGTGACATAAGATTACTTCATAATTGTTATTCAGTATTTTTAGGGTTTAGTTTCTTTTCTTTGAGGAAGCAGCCCTTTCTCAAACATCTGATGACTGCATCTGAAAAGTGTCTGCTTAACCCAGTCATTGTTTAATAACATGCTGCATAGCTTCCATGTGTTTGAATGTTTTTGAGTGTTTTTACTGTTGTTGACTTCTAATTTTGTGCCATTGTGATCAGAGAAGATGCTTGATATGATTTCAACTTTCTTGAACTTGTAGAGACTTTTTTTGTGCCTAACATGTGGTCTCTCTTTGAGAATGTCCCATGTGCACTCGAGGAGAATGCATATCCTGCAGCTTTGGGGTGAAATGTTCTGTAAATGTCAGTTAAATCCATCTGATCTAGTGTGTCATTTAGGATCACTGTTTCCTTGTTCATTTTTCTGTCTGGAAGGACCTATCCAGTAAAGTCAGTGGAAGTTTTTATATATTTAGGTGCTCCTATATTAGGTACATATATGTTTACCAGGGTTATATGCTCTTGTTGGATCAATCCCTTTAGTATTATGTAATGACCTTTATTATCTCTTGTATGGCCTTCAGTTTTAAGTCTGTTTTGTCAGATATGAGTATTGCTACCTCAGCTTTTTTTTTGCATGGAAAAATTTTTTTCCATCCCTTCACTCTCATCCTGCATGAGTCTTTGGTTCAAGGTGGGTCTCTTGTAGGCAGTATATATTTGGGTCATGTTTTCTTATCCATTCAGCTACCCTATGTCTTTTGATTGGAACATTTAACCCATTTAAATTTAAGATCATTATTGATAGGTATCTATCTATTGCCATTTTAATTCTTTATGCCTAGCTTCTCTCTCTCTCTATTTCTTCTTATTATTACAGCAGTCCCTTTAGCATTTCTTGCAATGCTGGTTTGGTGGTGATAAACTCCTTTAGTCTTTTTTGGTCTGGGAAGCTTTTTATTTCACCATCTATTTTGAATGATAGCCTTGCTGGATAAAGTAGTCTTGGTTTCAGATCCTTGTTTTGCATTACCTTGAATACTTCATGCCATTCCCTTCTGGCCTGTAGAGTTTCTGATGAGAAGTCAGCTGACAGCCTTATGGGGGCTCCTTTGTAGATAACATTGCTAAATTCTGTTGATGCCTTTAAGATTCTCACTTTGTCTTTAATTTTTCGCATTCTAATTATGATGTGTCTGGGCTTGGGCAGCTTTGGATTCTTCTTGCTTAGGACTCTCTGTGTCTCTGAACTTGTGTGATTTTTTCCTTAACCAGGTTAAGAAATTATTGTCATTATTTCTTCAAAAAGGTTCTCTATTCCTTGCTGACTTTCTTCTCCTTATGTTGTTTTTATGATGCAAATATTGTTATGTTTCATGTTGTCCCACTAATTCGTCAAGATATGTAATACGGACAGAGAAGATACCTCGATAACTGTAGATATCTTGTTGAAGCATTTATTCAGCCAATGTTTAATCCTTAAGTGGAAGATTCTAACAAAGGTGCTGAAATTGCACCATGAATTAGATACAGACATATTGTGGTTCAAATAAGTATGAGGTGTCTTAGTCTGTTCAGGTTGCTTATAACAAAATTCCATAGGTTGGTAGCTTATAAACAACAGAAATTTATTTCTCACAGCTCTGGAGGCTCAGAAGTCCACGATCAAGGTGCTAGCAGGTTCAGTGTCCAGTGAGGGCAATTTCCTAAGCTGCTATCTTGTCACCATAACCACACTTGATGGAAGGGGCAAGGGATTGCTCTGAGGTCTCTTTCATAGAACACTAATCCCATTCCCAATGGCTCAGCCCTCCCAATGACCTAATCACCTCCCAAAGGCCCTACCTTCAAATACCATCACATTGGGGATTAGGACTTCAATATATAAAATTTGAAGAGATAAACATTCAGTCCCTCATATAAAGATTTTGTAAAAATTTAATGAAAACAAATAGATGATACCTGGGGAAATGTCTACTAATTATACAGCTTCTCTTTTTCTGCCTATCCTGCATTCCTGTCAGTTTAATCTCTCTGATAAGACTGCTGTGAGCTCCTTTACTCTTCCAAAGACTCCGTGCTTCCCACTGGACTACCCAGGTACATTTGATCACAATCTGCTTTTCCATCTTTATCTCTAGAATTCCTTTGCTCAGCAGACCAAGCTGCACTGCTCCTTTCTCCCTGGCCATTGCCTATACTTTTCTGCCACAGGGAGTTTACTCAGGCTCACAGTGCAACCAGACATGTTTTTGGTTCCCTCTCTGCCTGTGAGGATTCTACCCATTTATCAGTGCTCACATGTGTGCTTTTAATATCCATGTTGACCTACCCTGAGCCCATCTACTCCTTTAGGCATTTGTCTAGTTTTTGTGTAACATGCCCCCAGCCTTCTGGAATGTAATAATGAACAAGCAAAGCAACAAACTTGAATCCATCATATCCCCTACAATGTAGAATTGTTTCAGTTCTGCTTGGAATAGAAAGTACACAGTATTTAAATATTGAATGCATTCATTTGGTGCACAAAGACTATTTAGCAAGAATTTAATTTGTTTCTGCTATGTGCCTGACTAGGAGTTTGGCAATAAGATACAGATGAAATAGATAAGTTAACAAACAAAATACAATCTGTTACATGCTCCAATAGAGGTAACCACAGGAAATTTATAGGAGTGGTACTAATTCTGGTGAGTCAATAATTGGATGAAAGAATGGATGACTATGTGAATGAATAATTTATTTTAATTTTCTAGAGCTGACATTTAGTATTCTACAGTCTATGGGTAAATCAGCCTGATAACTTTGTGTTACAACTTCAGTGACTGTCCTAATTTCCTTCTCCACCACATTTGCTAATAACACTCTGGTGAATACACTATAGTTCTAATGAATTTTGTACACCTGCTTTCTCAGGTGCATCATCATGACTTTAACCCCTGTGTGTACTGAGGTCTCAAATTGTTACATTAAGAATATTAATTTGGGAATTTAAAAAATAATGTTTAAGCATAAGATCAATCTAATATTTTACTATTAAAGACAGATAAAATAAATTTAATGCTTCTTCAATCTATGTTTCATACTTGTGCACAATTTTAACAAACTTCCCTTGGTTTTCTACTTATGATGATTTGAAACAAACTCATTTCTAGAGTCCTTTGCAGAAAGAACCTCAGTGGACTTTTATTTTTTTATAGCTTCAATTTTTTCTTTCTTTTTATGAACTTTTTCTGTTTTACAACCTTTTCATAAAAAATATTTTTCCCTATTTTACTTTTTTATTTTGTCTTTTAATCACAAAAATTAATGAGGCTTCTTGAACCTGTACTATTCTTGATCCCATGATCTAGTAGGTGCTTTAAACTAGGTCTACACTCAGTAATTATTTGATTCACTTCAAACATAATCTTGTTACTCATCATTATTGTGCTATAAAATGTCAGGCAACATCTAGGTTGGACATAATGTCTTTCTTGATGTCCTTCAGCAGAAGTTTAGTAGGGACTACTCAACAAAATTATCATATAGCAAAAAGTAAGATGTGACCTACTGTTGAGTTTAGAAAGTGTTACTTTTTTTTTTTTTCTGTTGCCATTTAATGTTAGATTTCTGTGAGCTCACACTCATATAACAGAAAACATCATCTTTTATTTGTCTGGTTCAGTCATTCAACGAACATTTGTTGAACACCTGCTATGTGCCAGGGCTTTTTTCCCAGGTTCTAGGGTGTAGGAACAAATAAATAATTAATATCTTAGGAGAACAAAAATAGGTTAAAGAGAAGGACTTGAGAATGACCAGGGTAGGGAAGTGTACTTTATACAGGATGTCCAGAGAAAGCCTCTAACAAGATGCATTTGAGCAGGGACCTCATTGAAGCAAGAGAGTAACAGAGAGAGAGCCTTGCAGACATCTGAGATGGAGCATTCAGGAAGAGGTGGCAGTAAGCCCTGAGCCCCCAGGCTTCTCATGCTCACAGAATAAAAAAGCCAGTGTGGCTAGAGTACAGTGATCACAGCAGAGAGATAGGAAATGAGATCAGCGAGGATGTAAGTGCTGATATCATATCAGCCATTGTAAGGTGTTTATTTACATTGTATTCTGAGTGATATGAAAAGTTATTGGAGGAACCTGAGCCAAAGAGTGACACACAATCTGATATGTATTTTAAAATATTACTTTACCTACTTATTGTATTAGTTTTCTTATGTGTATAACAAATTACTACAACTTTAATGGCTTAAAACAGTTTTGTTATCTCACAGTTTCTATGGGTCTAGAATCAAAGAGGAGGGGCCATTTAGCTTGATTCTCTGCTCAGTATCTCATAAGTCTAAAATCAAGATGCTGTTTGAAGTGCAGGGTCCTGTCTCAAGCTTATGCAAATTGTTGGCAGAATTTACTTCCTTGTGGTTGTAAGATTGAGGTCCAGGTCCCCAATTTTTGTTTATTTTTTGCCATCCTAATGTTTTTTTCTACTGTGGTAAAAATTTTATAACATAAAATTTACCATCTTAACTATTTTTTAAGTGTACACAGTTCATTAGGGTTAAGTATACTCAGACTGATGTGAAAATCTTTAAAATGTTTTTATCTTGCAGATCTGAAACTCTGTATCCATTAAATAATTTCCCTTTCTCCCTTCTCCCATCTCCTGGTAATCACTGTCCTGCTTTCTGTCTTTGTGAGTTTGACAACTATATATACCACATATTAGTGGAATCATACAATATTTGCCTTTTTGTGTCTGGCTTATTGTTGGTTTGTTTTTGCTGGCTGTCAGCCTGAGACCACTCTTAGTACCTAGCCACATAGGGTGTGGGCATTTTGGGAGCTATTTCATAATCCTTCTTACTATGTAAGAAGAGACCAGAATTGTGGAAGGGACAGAAGAAGCTGGAGACCAGATAGAAGGCACTGAAGATGTCTAACCCATTGCTTCTCAAAATTTAATATGTATATGAATCTCCTGGGGATTGTGTTAAAATTAGATTCTGACTTGGTAACGCTACAACCCGACTCTCCTAACAATCTCCTAGGTGATGGCAGTGCTGCTTGTGAAATAGCAAGACACAGGCTAATGATGACAGTGGCCTCAGCTAGGGTGGTAACAGTAGAGATGAGAAATGGTCTGGTCTTTGGGTCCTTTGCTAAGGAGGAATGAGAGGCATCAGGATGACATCTAAATTTAAGGGATGACAAAGATTGTAGGAGGAACTGGTTTCAGGCAGAAATCAAGTGTTCAGTTTGGATAAACCAAATTGGAATCCCAACAGAAATGATCACAAAATGCTATGGGAAATATCAGGTTTATAAATCATATACACTGTTACCAGAGACTTAAATTTTTTTGTTTCTGTGAACCACAACTATGAGACTCTTTTTAAGTGTCTTGGAATTTATTTCACTATATTACAAAGTTAAGCAATACAAAGGGCCTTATTGATTTGTGCTGCATTTTCTCTGCTTCTCTTGCGTTGACATTACGAAGATGAGCAATGGTTTTTTGTCCTCAGGCCAAGGTATTTACAGTGAAAGTAACATAGTATTACTCAAATCATTAGAGCTGTTCCTAGAAGCTGACATGTGCATCACTGTGCATATTTATTTTATTTTATTTTTGTTAATCCTCACTGGAGAACATTTTCAATTGATTTTCAGAGAGAGTGGAAGGGAGGGGAGATGAATTACTTAATTTTCCCTGGCTATATAGGCAGTTTCATGGTATGGCTAATTATTATTTATTTCCTGAGCTAAATTATGCAAAGTTAGTTTTGCCACATTATGAGAGCTTGCATGGAAGTCCATCATCGCTGATTGCTTTATCACAGCAAATTTGGGTGTGCCACTAAAATTCTGTGGTGCACAAAAAGTACATTTTTTGCTGATCTGACAAAAATATAGGTATAATTTTGATTGATTTACAAAATAATAATAATAGTAGTAAAAATTACCTACCCTTTTTGCTCAAAGTGACTTTTTAAAAAATCAAGTACCTGTACTTACATATAAGGATTTCTGGTACCAAGAATTAACCAGTCAGGTGCAACTTTATTATGCGATGTGACCAAGAAGATGCAACTCTATTATATGACATATATTTATGGTATAAAACGTCATTCACACCAGATGGCTACTGTTGTGTTGGCTGTAGCCATTTTTTAATTTTACAATCTGAGGGAAAAGAGGTCAGTACCCTTCACTAAGTAGTCAGGTGTTACATGTTTAAAAAATGTTTGCAGCACACCAGTTGAAAATAGCTGTTTTATCATAAGTAGATGGCATAGACTACAGGTGTTGAGGGTGTGTTTCCTTATAATTTCCTTCAACATCAATCATGTAAAATCTTAGCCTTACTTAAACCTATTTTCTGAAGAAAAAAAAAGCAAAAAATAAAGCATTTGACAGGATATAAGCTGGAAACTGTGGTGCCACCCTGTTTTTTCATGGGATGCTGCAGAAATGCTAGTTTAGCCAGAGAAAAGTTTAATACTTGGATTCATTACATTTTATATATTTTAATAGACCTTTAAATAAAGCATAGCTGTTCTTAGCACTGCTTGGGTGCTAGCTACATAATATCCAGTGAAATGAGGTTATGAGAGATGGTTTATGGTTTCAGGTAGGGGTCAGATGAAGGCAGCACAGGACAGTGTTGGTTTACAGGGCTGTTCATTCTTTGGAACAGTGAGCATTCACTTTACCATATGCCAAATCTTTATAGAAAGCTCTGGTTTATTTATTTATTTTTTTTCATGTTAAACAATAAAACCTGGTAGCTTTTATGACCAGGAAAAAAATGAGGTGAATGAGAAAGGAGATATTTCAAGGATGTGCTGGTGATTATGTTTTGTAAATAAGAGTCTGAGCTGATGAAAATTAAACCACCTCATTGAGTGGCAGGGATGAGAGACGGTAGGCCTGAAGGAGGCGACCAACGTGGAGGGTGGTAAGGAAGCCTGCACTATCATCTGGATAACTTTCAGTCTGGAACCCTGGGCTAGGACTCACTGCCTTACGTGACAATTAGGCTTTCTGTTGGTTTGGAAGAGTGTGATGGTAAAAGAAAGGCGTGTTGATCTCTGCACTTGATTTGGTTTTCTATAGGCCTGTTTTTATAGTGTATCGTATTAAAACCCAGAATATAAATCTAGGCATAATTGTTTTATGGGTTGGTTCAAAGATGTCTCGATTTTTCTTCCTATTTTATATATTTTAATGTGTTGGAATAACTACTTTATAATATAAAATTTAGCTTTTGCTTGGTAATTTATGAAACTAATTTCTTACCCTTTCCTTTTCCTAGGAGCACTGAATCCAAAAAATTGGGGAAAGAAATATCCAACATGTAATAGCCCCAAACAATCTCCTATAAATATTGATGAAGACCTTGCACAAGTAAATGTGAATCTTAAGAAACTTAAATTTCAAGGTTGGGATAAAACATCTTTGGAAAACACAGTCATTCATAACAATGGGAAAACAGGTAAAATGTTTGCATTTAGTTTGTGACTTTAATATGTTTATTGGACCTAGAGTAAGATTAGATTGGTTTCATTTGATTTTCCGTTCATAATGTACTAAAATGTACTAGAAACTATATGTAGAACAAACCAAAGAGAGCATAGCAAATTGGAAGTTTAGACAGCATTTTGAAAATGTGTACAAAAAATAAAATCACCAAAGTCATTACCTCATGTTTTCCAATATTACAACAATAATGATGCCTCCATTAGATATGATAAATATAATGTAATATATAGTTAATGTAATCTAATAATTCCATCACTGGTTAATCACTTAGTCAATCAGGATTTCCTTGTCTTGGGCATTGTAGTTTGATTTGTCTGCTGAACCTCACATTGTATTCAATAATTAGATAAGAAAAAAGCAATTGACTATAATTGAATTTTAAAAAATTACTAGCCCTTCTATATAAAAGTTTAAAATTATATACAATCCTAGAAAGTGCTTTTTCTTGAGACTATCTTTCTAAAAAACATGCAAAATATAATACCATAAAAATTCCATGAAATGATAAGTAGAAACAAGACTTTTTTAAAAATGAACACCTTTCCTTTTCTGATATATTTTAAATGAAATTGTATGTATTTCAAGAAGTGCGGTAGAAACAAATATACTTGTGGGGAAAAGATTAGAAAAAATATTCAAAATTATAATAGTGGTTATGATGAGGTGGTTTATCATTAGTGAATTTTTTCTCTATTTTCCATATTTTAGTAATATAATTTTTGAATGTGGCAATTTAGATTTAAATCCCAGAAGGGTAGGAATTTTTCTACATCAGTGCCTAGTGTAGATTAATTACTCAAAAAATATGTGTTGAATGAAAAATTAAGAAAATTATTATAATATATTCTTAATTAAATTCATAAAAGTATATATTGTTGCAAATCTTGATATTTTCAGTGCTGGCTTTGAAGGCTGTTACAAAGCAGTGAGGCATGTCCTTTCTGCTGTGTTTTCTCAGTGGAGTGTGGTTAGCACTTGATCTTTAGAGCCACACCTTTGTTTTGCAATATTTTTATTAAAAATTTTTAATGTTGATAGTATTGCAGGTGTCCCCCTCTTCCCACCTTTGTCTACCTCCACCCACCCCTGCTTCCTGCTCCCTTGGCCTTCACCACACTATTGTCCCTGACCATGGAGGGTGCATATATGTTCTTCAGCTAATCCCTTCACCTTTTTTATCAGTCACCCTCACCCCCTCCCCTCAGGCACAGGGCAGTTTAGTTTACTGCTGGTTTCTAAAGTACAATGTGAAACCTTGAGCAGGTTACTATCTGTGACTCAATTTCCTTATCTGTAAAATAAGGGTAATGCTGATGTCTCCGCCTTCCTAGGATTGTGTGAGGATCAAATATTTAATATGTGTAAATTACTCAGTGAAATGCATAGCACATTGTAAGTGATAAATAAATGTTGTGTTGTTGTTATTTTTTTATTATTATTAATGGAAGTTTATATCTCTAGTTGTCTGGTCAGCATGATAGATTCAGTCCCTACTGCCAATGGTGGTTTCTGCTTCATGGAACAAAAACTATTTAAATCTGATTGAGAGACATTAAAATCTTACACTAGGCTCATGAGAGAATCATTAATCTCCAAACAACTCTTAAAATACTGTCAAATGATATCTAATATGGAGCTCAAATTAGGAGAGTTTAAGATTCTGAAAGTTGTCACTCGGTTCAGACATGAGATGGCTAAACCCCCTTCAATGGGAATGGGTGTCCGCCTTCCTTGCCCAGCCTGGGTCAGAGGTTCTGGAGCCTGATGAAGCCTGGGGTGATGCGTGGAGGTTAAGGAGGTGGGACAAGAGCAGGAGCCTGATAAGGAGTAGAAATGATCTGAAAGTGAGAAGGCGGGAACACTCCCAAGAAGACTTTTTTCCTTTCCACTCTTCTGTTCCTTCTCCTTTCACTTTGTCCCCTCACTATCATCATATGCCTGAGGGAAGCAAAGATTTGGGGCAATAGCCATCCCAGGATACCAAAGAAACAGGGCAGGTGGACTGGATGGCTGTCTTCTGCTGCATGGGTGCCGCAGCATTAAAGTCTTTGGGGTTAGTTTACATTTTGGGCAAAAAATTATATCAAGTATATTGTGCAGAATTACAAGTTCAACTTCCAAAATAGCAACTTAAGTTTTTAAAATTTATCAAATATACGATTTTTAAAAATATATATCTTTATTGATTTCAGAGAGAGGAAGGGACAGGGGGGAGAGAGAGAGATAGAAATATCAATGATGAGAAAGACTCATTGATCAGCTGCCTCCTGCACACCCGTGCTGAGAATTGAGCCTGCAACCTGGGCATGTGCCCTGACCGAGAATCAAACCTCAATCTCCTAAATCCTAGGTCAATGCTCAACCGCTGAGCTATGCCTGGCTGGGCACATTAAAAATGATTTTTAATGTACCTGTAATAGAAGAAAATTTACTTAGAATTTGTAATTTAGTTGTAATTTGACTTTTAGAAATTTAGAGGCAATTTTATTTTGTGTGTGTCTATGTTTTTTGTGTGTGTTTTTTAGTGGAAATTAATCTCACTAATGACTACCGTCTCAGTGGAGGAGTTTCAGAAATGGTGTTCAAAGCAAGCAAGATAACTTTTCACTGGGGAAAATGCAATATGTCATCTGATGGATCAGAACATAGTTTAGAAGGACAAAAATTTCCACTTGAAGTAAGTCACTAGTTCTGCTGGTTACTACTTCATTTTAGAAATCATTGAGATTTTATTTAGTATATAATTTATTAATTTGTTATCAAATTTTATAATCTGTACAGTTATATTTTGTTTGCTTTGTTAATATCTGTCTTCCTTACTAGACTAAATTCCGAAGCACTCAAATTTGCTTTTCTACTTCCTAATAACCCCAGAGTGTCACACTGTCAACTATAAACACGATCAATAAATGTTTTTGAGTAAATGAGTGAATGAAGTTTTTCCATATCCCTGTAGGAAAAAAAAAGGCAAGGTGGGGGGCAGAATTTCGTCAATATACTGGAGAATCAAAGAAATACAAAAAAATGAGAAAAAATTTCAGCTTTAAAATTTGCAAAATAAATTAGAATAAATCATGAGTGTGGGATGAAATAAACATTTTCATACATGGCTGGAGAGAGTATAAATTGGTCGACTTTCTGGGATGCAGTTTGCTTGTTTTTATCAAGGACTTTAATTTTTCATTCTCAATACCCATCATTTCAGTTTATAGTAATTTAATCTAAAAATAATTAGATATATACTCAAATATGTATGTGCAAAGATTTATTTACAGTAATAAATTTGAAACAAAAGGGAATGATTAAATACATTTATGGAATATTATATATCTTGAAAAATCCTATTTTTGAATGATTTACACAAAAATGGTTCATCATAAGATATTAATGCTTTTTACTTTATAAAATGAGGAACATGGTATTATTATTTAAGCTTTGTAAAACATGAAAACTAGTGGCTGAGAGTACAGAGTTTGAACCATAGACTAGGTTTGAATGTGGACTTCGCCATTTAGTTATTAAAGACATGGCATTGTACAAATTATTCACTTTACCTAAGCTTCCAGTTCTCTGCTGTGAAATTAACATAATAGTAGTTGCACCTACCTTATGAAGTTGTTATGAGGATTAAATGAGAGGATGAATTATTACTAATATAAAAATATTTGAGGGAAATCAAGAAAACATTAACAGTGATTTTCTCTTTGTAATGGCATATAGATGCCTTCTTAAAAATTTCCATATTTTCTAAATTACTTATAATGAAACTATTAGTTTATATTCCAAAATAGATATTAATAATAACAATAAGACTAGAGTGAATTATCTCTTAAAGGACTGAAAATAATTTTTAATGTGGATAAGCACCTTCAAATTTATAACTTATAATGTATTTTTAAATATATTAAATATTCTTAAAGAAAAAACAGTATCAAATTTGGTTTGTCAGAGAAATAAAAGTCAATTCATTAAACACATAACATTCTCACCCGGCCGGCATGGCTCAGTGGTTGAGCATCAACATATGATCCAGGAGATCACAGTTCGATTCCCAGTCAGGGCACATGCCCAGGTTGCGGGTTCGATCCCAAATAGGGGGAGTGCAGGAGGCAGCTGACCGCTGACTCTCTCATCACTGATGTTTCTCTCTCTTTCACCCTCCCTCTTCCTCTCTCTGAAATCAAAAAAGACATATTTAAAAATAAATAAATAAATAATAAATAAATAAATAAATAAATACACATAACATTCTCACTTCTGAGAGTTTAGCTTTCTCACAATATTACTTATTTAGAACAAAGATGAAAATCAATATACAGATGATATATTATAGAATTGTGCACTTGAAGCCTATGTAATTTTATTAACCAATGTCACCCCAGTAAATTCAATGAAATATTTTTTTAAATCAAGGAAAACCCTGACAGCATAAGCCCTGAACCAGCAAAATAAACAGTAGGGAATTTGTGCCCTAAACCTCAGCTATTTTTGTTATTTAAAAAAGCCCTTGAATGTTCTCGGTGGTATTGCTTGCTGGTCTGTTGCTTGTTTCTTAAAACTCTCTCCATGTCATTGTGCAAGCAGGGAACTGAGGGGCATCCTTGTCTTGCTCTTTTTTTCTGGTCTTCTGCATTCTCCAATCAAGTCTTCTCCATTCTGTCCCTAAATGATATGGGAGGTCAGATAAAAATTTAAACCACCTTTGCCTCTTACTTGGCTTATTGAATGTTTCTGAACTGGTCTCCTCTCTAGTCTTAATCTCTTCCATGTTACTCCCTTTCCCCCAATCCTGTCCCCTCTCCACCCCGTTAGCTGAAACGCATCAGGACTTGGCATTGCTCTCAAGACAAAGTTGCAGGCAGGGACTGGTGCGCAGACTCCTGGTGTGGCCCCTGCCTACTTCTCCAGCTTCATGTGTCCTCTCTGTCAGATTTGCTCAGCAGAAACAACACAAATTACTGCTCATTTCCTACATTCCTCATATTTGCTTTCCTGTTGGCCTTTCCCAAGATGGTCCTTCTGATTTGAGCACACAGTCATCTCTTCTGCCTTTTCACCTCTGAGCTTTTAAGCTTCTTGCCCTTTGCGGCTCAGCTTAGAAATCCTGTCTTTGAAAGGCTTTCGTGATCACCCAAGGCAGGAGCCTCTGTCCTCTGCTTCATACCCGCTATTTCTCTGACCATAACCCTACTGCACATTAATGAGAGACTTTCTGCTCTTCCCTTAATTATACTTCTAAACTGAGTTACCTCATTTCCAAGCCCACGAAAAGCACCAAATTATAAGTGAGACTAGAGGCTGTCATTGACAGGTATATAGACTGAAGGAGAAATTAGCAAGGTATAGCCTCACAGCTGAGAAGACAAAACAAGGAATTAAAACTCTTAGTAATTTTTAGATAGAAATAAAGTCCTTAAGAATTTCACTATTAATTGAGTGGAAAACAATATCCAAAAACAATAACTCAGACCATCAGGAAAGGCATGTCAAGTCAAAAAAGAATGAAACTGTATTTGAAAGAATACCAGCAAAATAGTCAAAATAACATTTGATCATTTATTACATTTGATAATTGCTCTAGTAAATTATTACTTCAATGTTGCCTGGTAATAGCAAAATGGTCATTTCAGTTCTAGTTGTGTCTAACTTGTGTTTCCTTCCTTGCTGCAGAATGATAAATGATAATAAATGCAGTTGTATATACATAAAATTGATAAAATATTTTTAAATATGCAGAATACAGAATCATACTGTTTAGAGAATTTTTTGGATAGAGTTAATTGAATTAGTAAATTATTTTATTGTCTCTTTGCTCACTTTTGTGAAGCCCTTCTATATACTAAAGCCATTACTGTTACATTTATAGATGCAAATCTACTCCTTTGATGTGGACCAATTTTCAAGTTTTGAAGAAGCAGTTAAAGGAAAAGGGAAGATAAGAGCATTATCCATTTTATTTGAGGTAATAATTATACATAGATTTAACACTAACTTAATTCTTTTTTTAATCACATGAAATATTGATGTGAAATATCAAAACATACTTTGGAACAAATAGAAGAGCTTGCAAGTGGAATGCTAACTGGTGATTGTTTTCAAAGAGAACAACCGTTTGGCTGAGAAGTAGAAAGGGTACTCTTGTACTCGTTTATTGGGCACTTCACTTCCAACTGGAACAGCCTGTTCTGAGTGCACCAATTTGCCTGTTTGTTTATGCAAAGCATCATAATGGTATAGCAGTGACTGTGAATCATAACATTTAAAAATGCACTTTTCTCAGTGGAAAATTTAAAAGATTTACAAGTTTTTTGTTGTATTTGTTTATACCTTGCTGTGGAAAAAAAGTGAGCATTTGGAGGACATTACTTTTGACTACTTAATATGGAAGTCACTAATCTTTACATTTTGGTGAACAGTTAATCAAATACTTTATCTCATTTTTAGAATGTCATTCTTTTTTAACAGGTTGGAATAGAAGATAATTTGGATTACAAAGCAATTATTGATGGAGTTGAGAAAGTTGGTCGTTTTGGTAAGTAAACTATTTGGTAAAATCTCCCAGATTCTGTTTTGAATACTTATGAATTTTTACAAAAATCAGTTGGATGGGAGAACGAGTTATACACAGATCTTTCTGGCAAGTAGATCGCTGCCTACATGAGTGAGGGCTGGCACACAAATAGCGAAATGACCAAGGCAGTGCTACTGGGACGTGCTACTGGGAAGATGCAAAGCAAAAATGCAACTATTCAAGGAGACAGGGAAGCCAGATTGTTTCAGGATTCTAAGACCAGATGAAACACTTAGGAAAACTCTACCAACTTTTTTGTAGGAATTCTCTATTTTGAATACAAGTTATATATACTTGTATATCTAGTGAGTTAAATCAATATTTATTATTGTATTATATATATGTGTGTGTGTTTATATACATATGTTATCCAGAATATATTTTCCATTCTGTTTTGCCTTTTTATTCTCTTAATTGTGACTATTGATGAATAGATCTTGAATATCACATATTAAAATTGATTATTTATCCTGTATGAATACTTTTTGTGTGCTATGTCAGAAATTTGAATTTACCATAAGGTTATAAAGAGAATTTTCTGTTTTTCTCTTAAACTTTTCTTATTCTGTTCACATTTAGATCTATAACCTATTTAAAACTGATCCTTGCAGTGTATTTAGAACTGATTGGAATCAAGATGCACTTTTTCCATAAAGATATTCAATTGATAGAGCACTGTTTATTGAAAACACAGTCCATTCCAACTACAGAGTAATATTTTCTTTCATAAATCAAGTGACCATATATGTGTGGGTCTGGACTTTCTGTTCTCTTCCATGTTCCCTTTGTCTCTTTTTCCATAAAGATCTCATTATCATGGTTTTTACAGCTTTATATAATAGATCTTACTATATAATAGTGAAAGCTCATCGGCTTTATTATTGTTCAAGGGTATCTTAACTTGGTTTTTTTCAATTCCAGTTGACATTCAATATTATATTAATTTCAGATGTATAGCATAGTGGTTATACATTTACAAAGGGACCCTCTCAATAAGTCTAGTAACCACTTGGCACCATACATAGTTATTACAATATTATTGACTATATTCCCTGTGCTGTACTTCACATCCCCTTGACTATTTTGTGACTACCAATTTGTATTCCTTATTCCCTTCACCTAACTTTTCTTTGTATTTCCAACTGAATTTTAAGATCAGCATGTCAGTTCACACAACACACATACACACACACATAAAAAGTCCCTCCTGGGGCTTCAATTAAAAGTTCATTGACTCTATAAGTTAATTTGGCAAAAATCAACACCTTCACAATGCTAAATCTTCGTATTCAGGTACATGGTATTTCCCATTATTTTAAGATTTTATCTAATTCAGGAAAGTTTTGTAATTTTAAAATATAGATGTTATACACATCATTTGTTAGATTTACTTGTATTTGATATTTTGTTGTTATTATGTTATACTGTTTAAATTTTTATTTTCTATTTGATACCGTTATATAGAAATAGAATAAATTTTTATACATTGGTCTTGTATGCAGTGGCTTTACTAAATGGACTTATTAACTCTAATAGTCTGTAATTTTTTTGATATTTTACGTACACAGTCATGTTATTTGCAAATTATGATGTTATTATTTATTCCTATCCAGTCTTCATGAGTTTTTTTTTTTCTTTTTCTTACTTTATTGCATTGACCCAGTCTTCCAGTTCAATGTTAGATAGAAATGGTGATAGGACATCTTTGTTTCTTTTTTTTTAATCCTTACCTGAGGATATTTTTTTTCAATTGGTTGCTTCCTGCAGTCACCTCAATAGGGGCTAGGGATTGACCTGCAACCAAGCTATGTGCCCCAGACCGGAACTGAACCAGAGACACTTCAGTCTGCGGGCAGATGCTCTAACCACTGAGCAAAACCAGCCAGGGTTCTTTGCGTCATTCTTGATCTCCAGGGGAAAGTTTTCAGTAAATCATCCTTATTATGTTTATTATGGGCATTTGAAGATAATCATCAGAGTAAGATTTTGGATTTGTTTTCCACTAAAGATATCAAATCTTATTCAATAATTTTTCTGTATTTATTGAAATGGTCATATAATTTCTGAATATCTTTTATATGTAAAATAATCTTTCCAGCATCTTCTTGGTGTAAAGAAGAAGCATCCAACACTATGTAGTAATATATGTAAGAGAATTAGGTATATGCCAGTTTTATTGCCATTTTAAAAATATATCTAGCCCGGCCGGACGTGGCTCAGCGGTTGAGCATCAACCTGGGATCCAGGCGATCAGGGTTCGATTCCCAGTCAGGGCACATGCCCGGTTGTGGGCTTGATCAATGACTCTCTCATCATTGATGTTTCTGTTTCTCTCTCTCCCTCTCCTTTCCTCTCTCTGAAATCAATCAATCAATATATATATATATATATAATATATATATGTATGTATATGTATATATATGTATATATATATGTATATATATATATAAAGCATTCTCAAAATTTCATTTCTGATTAAATACATAACAAGCATATATCTCTGTTTCATAGACTATTTGAACAGCTAAGTTCCAGAGTTGGGATTCCAGCTGAGATGTATGTTATTACTTTGCAGGGAAACAGGCCTCGTTAGATCCATTCATATTGCTGAACCTTCTGCCAAACTCGACTGACAAGTATTACACTTACAATGGCTCACTGACCTCTCCTCCCTGCACAGACACTGTTGACTGGATTGTTTTCAAAGATACAGTTAGCATCTCTGAAACCCAGGTAATCTTGGAAATTCAAACAAATGAAATAATTTGAAGGAATCGAAACAATAATTTTCTAAGATTTACTACAGACTGTGTTTTAGAGTACTTACTGATGCCCTTGAAGCAGGAATGTTAAAGTATATGTTAAATTATCTTCCTTTTAGTTGGCTGTTTTTTGTGAAGTTCTGACAATGCAACAGTCTGGTTATGTCATGCTGATGGACTACTTACAAAATAATTTTCGCGAACAACAGTACAAGTTTTCCAGGCAGGTGTTTTCCTCTTATACTGGAAATGAAGAGATTCATGAAGCAGGTATGTATTGAAATATAATTTTTCTACAACTCACAGATTCGGTGTTGTAGGAGATAATTGTGGTATAGTGGAAAACATACGTTTTTAGAAATATTTTGATTACTGGCTTTGTAGCTTTAAACAAACTATTTAACTTCTCTGAATCTCAGTTACCATATTCATAAAATGGCAATTTAAAAAATCTGTTCTTTCCCACATGATTAATCCCATTTTGCAGATGAGAAAAAGTGAGATTCAGTAAGGAAGTGATTTTTCTATAACACACAGTAATAGATGGCAAAGCTACATATACAGCTCCAAATTCACTTTATGGAATTTGCCTTTACTAAGAGCTATAAATGAGAAATGAGTAAGTGACCAAGGTGTTCGGATCAGAGTTGGGGAGATCACATCTGGTTGGAGTGATGGGGGAACCTCAGTGAGAGAAGTACATTTGAGCTAAGCTTTGACATGTGATTTGGGTTGTTTTTTTTTGTTGTTTTGTTTTTCAATTTGTTTTTGAGGCAGATAAGTAATTTGTTTCAACAGGTATTTTTAAATTAAGCTTATTAGGGTGACATTGGTTAGTAAGACTATATAGGTTTCAAGTGTAGTTTCTGTGATACTACATTGTGTGCCCACCACTGAAAGTCAAACCTCCTGTCACCATATATTTGGGTTTTAAAGTGTTCAGCTCTGTGTTGGCAGCTCCCAGAGAAGAGCTAGCACCTAGAAGGGATTGAAACCAAATGCGCTTAATTATTAATGAATAAAAAATGAGTCTTTTCCCCATTTGTCTTCTTTAGGGAGAAAGAAATGTATCCTTGTCAGGCAATGCAGAGGACGCAGGGAAAGCACCTCCCCAGTGCCTTCTGTGTCTTTTGAAGCTGCACAGCAGTCAGAGCCTTTGGAAATGCCCAGAGGACACAATCAGTTGCATCTATTGACTTGTCCTTTTTATTTTAGCCTCTGAATGAACTGGTTCATGAAAGAAATAGTTGAAATGGCCTTTGCTTTAGGGACTTAAAACCTTTCCAAGTACATGGTCTTCTTTGATCTCAGTCCTGCAATGAATTTTTGGCCATGTATAATATTAATTTAATAATCATCTGCTCTTGAAGATTAGGCATTAAAATGGCATTTTTAATGTGCTATTTGTGAGCATTGTTTACCCTTTAACCACAAAAAAATAAAGCACAAGACAGCAGTGATGAATAGCTGCATTTAATTTTATGTTGTTTCAAATTAAATTGCCCCAAAGTGAGGAAATTTAATTATATTTTTACTAGCAGCGCTAAGCACTATAACCTCCTATCTGGTAAATAACAGACAATAGATTAGAAAAAAGAAACTGGATTTAACCATCTCCTTTTCTAAAATGCAGATGATCAAATAAATTAAATATATGTGATCTTTTTGCCTTGTACTTTTATCAATTATATTTTATTAAAATCTTTCCCAAAGGTCTGCCATTTCATGGTAGTTCCTGTTTAGTACTAGCTAATCTCCTTGTGTTCTCCTCTCCACCTAAATCTCTTCTCTCATCCTGAAGAGGGCAGACAAAGTCTCCCAGGTTGCACTTATACATGCTCTTTCCGTCCACAGCATGTTCTTCCCTGCTCCCTTCACTCGTTGGTCTTCTCATTCTCCAAGACCCAAGCAGGCCATTGCATCTACAGAGAGCCCCTCTGACTCTACCTCTATCCCCACCAACTAGCTCGGGCCAGGGCACAGGATTGTGTCCTCATGGAGGTGCTGTGCCCATAGAGTACAAGATAAATGATTCACACCTGAAGTTGTGATATGCCCAGGTGCACCTATTTTCTGTGCCTCCAAACCTCATAGCCGTTGGCACAGACTGTCTGTGTGCTCATTTGTCTCCCCAACCTGACTCTGAGCCCCATGAAGGAAGTGACTGCATTTTTCACCTCTTTACCTCTATTGCTGAGCTAAAGTATGGCTCTCATTCACTAGTCATTTACCAAATGACTGAAAGAATTCATGTTCATATAATGCAAATACAAAAGGTTATACTCAGTGGCTGTCTCCTGCACCATTTGACGTGTCTACCCATATATAGTTCTGATTCAGTGTGGAACATTGTTGTTTCCACAGTTAAGTGATGAAATCCAAAAGTAATCATAACAAAAACAGTAGTCTGCCTTGTACTGTGTGAACTCCTGTGTTCAACCACGCACTGGTCTTATTTTACAGTTTGGAAAGGTGATATTAAGTGGTTTGTCCAAGTTCACAGGACTATAAAGTATTGAATCAGTATTTGAACCCAGGGTTTCTTGATTTTAAAGACTTCCAAAGCTTTATATTTATAAAGAACTTAATTTCTGCTTATATAATTTTATAATAAAAACTGACGAACTTAATGGCATAAAATTGTAGAAAAATAGCATTAGCTTTTTTTTAGAAACTGGAACAACTGAATTTTTGCTTGTCCCATTATGAGTATTGGTGTTCAATCAAATAACATATCAAATGATACTATTATCATTTGCCATGCGCATATTCCTGTGATTTTTTTTTCTTAATAGATACATTGTCTCCTTTCTACTTTCCTGAACTAAATTTTAGAATAAGAACTGAGATTTGCATTTATGTTAAGTATTTAATTTTTATTATATTTAATCTGAATGTAAGTTACTATTAAAACGAACATTTTTATAAAGTAGAAAGTATAGATAAGCACACAGAAGAAAATAAAATTATTTTATAACATCACGTAAAGATAATTATTATGAGGATTTTGGTGAATATCCTTCCAGACCTTTTTCTTAAATTAAAAATATATTATTTCTCACAGAAATGAAACTGCACTACATATACCTGTTTTATCAATTTTGTTTATTCAGTGATATAAATATACAGCTAATACACCATTCTTTGCATATTATTGCATTGTATAGTCATAGCAACTTATCAAACCAGCTCTCAGTCCTGGACACGTGGGTTACATTTGTATATTTTACCACTATAGATAGCTAACATTCTCATTTTGATCAAGAGAGAAGTAACAGTTGGCATGAAAATTGTCAAAATCCTGCTCTTAGTAAATGCATTGTAGAAAAATATATTCTGCAAAACTGCACTGCAAATATTTGTTAAAACCACCTGAGGTCTGTATATCCATGTAAATCCCTTAAGAGTAGAGGTCTAACTTTATTCAGTTCTGCATTCAGAGCAGGAACTCAGTAAGGGTTTGTGCGCGAACACGTTTTACCAGAACTGAGTCCTCGATCTTCACATTTTTTATGTGAGGCTGCCATTTACTAGAAAGGCGTGTCATTTTGGCACCATGGAATACACACTGGCTTTCTAAGAATCACAGAATTTAGTGGAACCATTGGATCTTGAAGGAATTAGTAAAAGCTATCTCTTAGATAATGAGAAATACGTGTGCATAGCCACACAGACACAGCACAAGTGTAAAGTAGGTGAAATTCAACTTTGTGCCATGCCTTCCAGGTGCCAGGTGCTTTCCCGCTGCCCTGGAGCCCGCTAGCAAGACTCCCCAGTGAGGAGCAGGGCCTGTGAAGCACAGTGGGAAAGGTGTAGGCTCTAAAGTCCAGTAGGCTTTTGCTTTCAAACTCCACTGTCAACGCTTAATAGTTATACAAAAATTGTCAATTTACTTAACTTATCAAAGCCTTAGTTTCTTCACCTATAAAATGAGAATTAAGATGCCACCTATAGGGTTGTTGTGGGGTTTAAGTGAACTAACATTTGCAAAGCAAAGCAGTTCTTTGAACATAATGTGCTCCATACTTACAGCTACTATTGTTGTAATGTGTCTGTATACACTCCTGTATATATGTGCATATATGTGTCTATATATATGTGACTATATATATATATACCCACAGCAAGTATGGGGTGCTATTCAAGTTTTCCATGTTCAAGGTTTTGTTTATTAGAATTATAAATGCACTTCAGATCCCATTTACTAGCATTGTAATATATTTAATGATGCCTTTCAAGACAGAATAGCATTAAAGGACGGTCTTTATCCCCTAATGTTGTATTTGAGCAATGAGAAATTTTCTATAATTTCCTGGAAAATGTCACGATGAATTATACATCAGCAGACTTACCTTCCTGAAGGTCACTGGTTGTAAATAGCATTCATTAATATCACATGTGCATTGACACTATGCTCTAACTATATACAGAAAAGTGGCATGAAGATTATTTACTTCTTAGAAGATTATATATTACAGATCAAACTGTTGACAAAGTTACTCTGTACCCCTAGATAAGATTGACTGAATTAGGTAGAATTTGAAAGATTTCTTTTGTCTACTTATCTCAAGTGAACGATGTAATCATTTAGAGGTGCCGAACAGTGACAGATCATTTCTAGTTATTATTTGTAAGAGTTGTGGCCATGTTTATATTAGTTTTATTAAAATTTGCTACTCCCTGATGGGAAATCACAACCTTAATATTGATTATCTTCTGGGTTTGTAATCTTTAAGCTCCTCTCCCAATAGTTATCAAAGTGCCTGTCTCAGTAGTTTTTCAAGTGGTGCTCAGAAACCTCAGACAAAGGTGAGGAGGATTTGTCAGTGAGCGTTTGTCCACAGACTCCTTTGTCATGGGATGTGTTAAACTGCACCAAACTTCAAGTCGGTGTAAAATAACTACGGCATCTTAAGCAATTGTGACATTTTTCTCTGCCACTCCCCAAGCATCACCACCTGTCTTTTCATTTTTATTCATAATCCATGGAGCTAAGACTGGACCTTCTCCCTCAGGACAGACTGCCCTTCCTCCAGGACGGGCACATGGAGCAGCACCGCAGGAGGAGCCTAGGGCCTCCCCTTGGCCATCCGCATCAACTTTCGTGATTAGCAGAGGGCTGTCATGTTCTCCTCATTTGTACTTCGCCTCTTCTTTTGCTTTTCTTTTTCCACTTTTTGTTTTCTCGTGACACCCGGTGCTTTGCTTACTAATCTTTCATACTCCAGGTTAGGCACATCCCTTCATGTGAGGTACTCACCCTTCATGCAAGTTTATGTAAATGATTAGAGGATAAGTGGCTTTCTGTCAGCTAAAAGCTTGTGAAGCTTTTATAACTTTTAGTGAGAAAAATAGGTAGTTTTGTAAAGCACAACCTATTTTGGTCTAAGTGGCATATATTTTGCAAGCTTATTTTTATTCCTTTATAAATGCAGCCTAGGACTTAGAAACTAAAAACATCCATTATATTTTGTAGCTTACTAGATGTAAGGGTTAGAGGCTGTCATAGGAATGAGCTCCCTAGAGGCAGGGATAGCATCACCTTTGCTTGTATGTCAGGAGAGCCGGCCATCTAGTGGATGAGAATTGAATGTTAAAGTTGGATTTTTATTTGTTTTTGTTTGTTTGCTTGTTTTTAAATACATCTTTATTGATTTCAGAGAGAGGAAGGGAGAGGGAGAGAGAGACAAACATCAATGATGAGAGAGTGATTGGTCGGCTGTCTCCTGCACGCCCCCTGCTGGGAATCGAGCCCACAACCCGGGCATGTGCCCTGACCGGGAATCGAACCCCGATCGCCTGGATCCTAGGTCAACGCTCAACCGCTGAGCCATGCTTGGCCGGGTTAAAGTAGGTTTTTAAGTGAGAGCATTTTTGCACCCTGACAAAGGAGACTGCACCCTCATTCTTTACATGTGAGCATCCTTTGCATCTGTACTGAAGCACGCACTTGCTCTCTGTGTGACTTGACATGGACCACAGGACTGCCATAGGCAAGGACTCGCAGAAACCAGATTCTTGGCTAGCGATCCTAAAGAATCGGTAACTATGACCCAGATCACACGTCCTTTGTGGAAAGGAATCGGGGAGTGTGATTTAGTCCTGCTATAGGAAATGGAACCTCAACATAGTTCTGAACTTCCCGTAATCAAGGAAATTAATTACATTTTTTTACTATTTTACAGTATCAGTTGGTAGATTGTATTTGGCTTCTGAGTATATGTTGATCTGGAAAACCCTCCTTGATTTTAAATCCTGATAGTGTGCTTTATAGAGTATATGTCCTTCTGATAATTAAATTAATTTCAATAAGAAATATAAGGAAAACCTGGAAAATTTAGTGCAAATTAATAGCTTATTTCATGGTAATTACCAGCTTTATGCTTGAACACCAAGTCCTGTATGACATGGAATTAACTAGACTGTCATTTAAAAGAGTCAGTCCTACCTTATGGAAAAGCAATCCTTTGGCAAGATCACAAACTACAGACAGAACTACAGGCTTATCTTCCGAATACATTCTAAAATATGTATCTTTCCCCCATAAAATCCTGTATTTCAATATCTAAAATACAAGATTTAGCTGCAACTTTGTAACCTATTACTATTATTGATTATCAATAAACAAAGTGAACCATGGCCAGGTAGCTCAGTTGGTTAGAGCATTGTCCCTACATCAAAAGAGGTTGAGGGTTTGATTTCCAGTCAAGGACACCAATCAATGTTTCTCTCTGTATATATCCCCCTTCCTCTCTCTAAAATAAAAATAAAGTAAAATAAACACAAATCCTCCAGTGAGGATTAAAATTTTTTTAAATAAATAAACAAAGGGAGTATTTTTAACATACATTTATAATTAAAATATAAGTGAACTTACTTTAAAAATTACCAATAAGCTTTTACAGATCTATAAATAAGAAAGCAAAGCAATGACAACTTCATGACAAATGTGGGTTTCTTTTTAGAATTCTACTTTTTATTAATGCTGATTCTTAAAAAATGAAGCATCTGTGATTTCTACTATTATTAAATCGCAATAAACATAGACATCTGACCAAAGAAGCTTGTGCTATTCAGGACATAGTCATCTGGGGTATTTTGCAGCTAATAATTTTGTATTTTTCTCAAGCAATTTTTATGTTTTGTGTGTATGTGTAAAACTAATGCATTTTAAGATTCATTGGGAGGGGGGAGAATAGTTCACTTTAAATCATTCCCACACTCTAAAACCTGGGATTGATTTTTGGGGGACAAAATCTACCAATGACATTGTCCAGAATCACTTTTATCTTTCCAAAACTGACTTGGGAATCATTACAAGCAAACCCCAGGAATCGTTTTTCATGTGGGTAGCTCACATGTATTTTGAGATGATTTGGTGTCTTCTGCCATCTGGTGGAAATTAATAGAACTGTCACTAGGTAAAGAGAATGTAGTCTGGACCTAAGTTAGAATACATTTTCTTATTTTGCATTCATGTTTTTTTGATAGTGGAAGAATCATCTTTTTGTTCCGAAAGAAACATTTCACCCTAATTCCTTAATAAAGAAAAAATAACTAAATAGTTTTTACAGTGATAAATACTGTCTCTAACTCGTATAAAGTTATACATGCATTTATTTATACAAAGTATATATATTTATATTTTTCTAAATCATTCATATTCCATTGCTAGCATAGCATACAGTTGCTGAAATCTCTAATACTAAATACTGTATGTAAAATTTTTCTGTTTATAAGGTCAGTTGTTAGTCTTGGGTGCCCTCCTGTGTTCATGAGATAAACTACAGACTCATACAGAAATAAAGACTTTTTGGTGACATTCTGATGCTGTTGAGGCACATTTTCATTGAGTCCTTGAAATGTTTCTTATAGTAGTGACATTTGGGTGACCTGTGCCAACTGCGTGATCTCATCCAGTGGCTTTGTAACTTTAAGTATCTCCTGAAAACAAAAGTCAGGTCCTGTGAGCATATTAATTAATCCTTGGCCTTAATGACTTTTCTCTCTTTTATTTTTGCAACTCTATCTGGCCTATGAAGAGATATATTTATTACTTTGCTTCATTTGCACAATAGCATAAAATTTTATAATTTTTATTCTCAAAATTAGTTCAAACTATCACATTATGAATGTATTTCAGAAAGTATCAGAATACTCTTTCTGTTGGGACTAAGTTTTGGCACCATTCCCAGCATAGGCTTGAATTCTATTTTAAGTCCCTGAAAGATTTTCAAAGTATTTTTTTCAGATGAAACAGGCAAATCTTCTAATTCCCTGAAATTAATTGCTTAATCAATTTATTATGCCAAAGTGGGATTTTTGTCAGCAGATCTGAAAAATACTAAAAGGATAGGTTTACTTGTTCTCCCATGGTTTTCTCTGGTTGGAGATTTTAAATTATTTCAAGGATTTTCTGTCAACAAAATGTCCAGTAATAGACCATCTTTTAGGATTGAAATTTTCCTCATCCCAAGCTAAACACATTTGTCAGGTACCTAACAAGGGAAATAAAGGCACCATAAACTTGTAGATGTCATTTGTTCATTTATTTCCAGAAATAAAATAATGCCAAATATTCAAGACAGTGTTCTAGTCAATCTAGAAATTAAAGGCTATGTTTTTTATGTTTATAATCTGCTAGAGAAGTTTAGACTTCAGAAAAAAAATCAGTATACAAGGAAACGCAATTAATCCAGTAGCAGTAGTAAAACAAAGCAGACAAATGAAAATGACACCAATCACTTCGGCAGAGTTCAGAGCATTTGACGGAGACATTTCCTAAATGGGAAGCTAGGACTTGATCAGCTAGAGATAGGCGGGAAGAAAGAAGTATTTCATACACAGGAAATGGCATAAACAAAAGCTCTACAGTAAGTAAGTGTAACTTTTTACGTTGTATTGAAATAAAATACAAAAAGATTCATAGACTGTGATCGAGTACTTGTTAAAATCCTAGAGGCTGACAGTTTTATCGATAACTGTATTTTTTTCTCTCTGAAGTTTGTAGTTCAGAACCAGAAAACATTCAAGCTGACCCAGAGAATTACACCAGCCTTCTTGTTACCTGGGAGAGGCCTCGAGTCGTCTATGATACCATGATCGAGAAGTTCGCAGTTCTGTACCAGCAGTTAGAGGGGGAAGACCAGACCAAACATGAGTTTTTGACAGATGGTTATCAAGATCTGGTAACTCTAAGATCCGTTGTTTCTTATATTGATAACATACAGTTTAATTTTCAAGGACGGGTCTTACAAGTGATTGTATATTGTTGCCCTCAGTTATTTAGACTTTGTCTGAAGGTGTCCAGTGGGCAGGAGGAAGAGCAGAGCTACCCTAAATTATTCAAATCTTACAGCGAATTACACTAGGTTCATATTTATGTTTTGAATGATAGGAGACCACAACTTTTCCAACAGCAACATTATAGAGTAGACACATAGAAGACTCAGGAACTAGAGGTCATCTAGTGTTGCTTCTCTTTAGAAATAAAGGGACTGAAAAAGCAGTTCAATTCCTTGACTTTGAGCTCACAGTTTGGAAAGAACTGGGCATGGAACCTCAGTGCTCTAATACCATCATATGTTATCTCCCCCGTCAAACCCCAGCACAAGAAAAATACAGTAAGGGTCTCAAAAGTCTTTTGGGGGGGGCATCAAGTTTGCAAGTAGCATACTCGAAGTCAATTGAGACAGAACTTTCGGGACATAGGGCAGGTTATCCTCAGGAAAGGTCCACCTGCTCTTCCTCCCCACCCATGCACACGAACTAAAGAAAGTAAAGTACAGATTCCTCCTGTGACCTGAGCATCTCAGGAGTAAACTTTGCCTTGGCAGGAAGTGTTGGAAATGTTGGCTGTAGAGTGCGGTTTAGTTGAGAAAACCCCATCTGAGTGTGGCCCTAGGAAGACCCCACTGCAAGTCAGACACTGAGCTCTGCACCCACACAGCTAGAGCCCCACGTGACCTGGCAAGCTGCCTTTAAGCAAAAACTGTCTGTTTTCATGGTGTTGAATATCATATGGACAAAATAGGTAAATTTGTACCAACTTTTTAATTCAATTGTCTAGAACAGAGCCACTGTGAAAATTGTGGAATTTATGGGGCTATACTATTTTTCATTTCATAATATGTGATGGCAATAATTCTGTTACTATCTGGCTTATATATTAAGTTTAGAGATAAGTTGTTTTTTCATTGTGTTTCTTCACATTTTGTTCCTTGCAAATGCTACATGTTTATTTGTCTAAAATATTAATTTGCAGTTTTTAACATTTATGAATTTTATGAGTTCTAGTTGAAAATGAAACTTTCTAAAACTGCGTCAGATTTTTTTTTAAAGCTAAAAAATGTCTAGTTTTTCAATAGGTTTTCAACTTAACATCACATAAACTTTTTCTTTGGTTAATAAAATATAAATATTTCTCATTGACAAATGAGAAAAAGTTTTCTAAGGACAAATGATAGTACTCCTTGAAACACAGTTGTAACACAATTGTAACATTATTGACATCTTTCTTTTAGGGCGCTATTCTCAGTAACTTACTACCCAATATGAGTTATGTTCTTCAAATAGTAGCCGTATGCACTAATGGCCTGTATGGAAAATATAGTGACCAGCTGATTGTGGACATGCCTGCCAATGATGTTGGTAAGTGACCACCTAATATGTCTTTATATTATCTAAATAAAAGAAGCTAGTTTAATTACTGGATGTATTGGTGTTTTCTCTGTGATTTTATATCCTTTTGGCCAGAAGGCAAAATTATTATTTTTTCATTCTGGATCACTGGTAATTTTGTGAAACGTGGAACCCATTTTTCATTCAGCAGGTCTGGTCAGGGAAATCACTAAATTTATTCTGAATATTGAAAATTTCTATTTGTAAAATAAGAACAGCAAAACCTTTTGTAATGTCTGTGATGGTCATCAAATGACAATAGCTATGTAAACATTAAGACTTTTATTTTGGACAATGAAATTTGGTTTCATCTATGGTTATTTCCTTTTTCAGCCCGCAAAGCATTGTGTAGTAAGTATGTACCTGATGCTAGGACTATGTAAAGTACTTTGAAATATCTATACAAAGCACCTCAAGAGTTTGTCTTAGATATTTTCTCTACTTTTTGTAATTTGGTTGTGGGGTGGGAGTGCTTTCCTCTTAGTTGATTTCCCAAAAGCAAAACAAAAAGTTGATTCTAATTGTATTTTCTTTGCATGAGACTTTTTTTACTATTATGGGAAAATCTTTTGATCTCAAAGCATATGCAATAATTACATGAATTGCTATCATAATTTTATAATTTATAAATTTACATAATTAAATAAAAGTTTTAGTTGGTAGTATAAGCAGTTTTAAAATAATAAAATGGAATTATATATGTATGTATACATGTGTGTATATATACATACACATACACATCCTACATATGCATGTTCATAAATATATTCAAACACACACACACACACACACACACACACACACACACACATATATATATATATATATATATATATATATATATATATATATATATATACATAAATCTAAATATTCTGTGGTCATCTCGATCATGAAGCTACTCACTGAAAGTTTTACAGGTTTTTAATGGAAATGAATGGTTACAAATTATATTAAGTATAGTATGTTTCAGTTTTACATATGGATGGAAACTGATATGTATTGACTTGCCTTTAGTGTTAGATGTTACATTATGTATTTTTCTAAACCACAGGCTACAAAATTTGCCAAGATTTTTCCCAACTTAAAACACTGATGGCTAATGAATATTGCTACTATCATGATAACAGTATCATTATTTAATAATGTTTCATGTGGTCTGCTGCACGGCCTGGGTATAACAATCTTTCCTATTGCTTTTATTTAGCATTGGTTTTCAAAATCAGGTTATTTTTAAATGGAATATTACCTCTAAGTCTTATTAAAATATGAGCATCAAGTGAACTGACCTTGGTTTCAGCTCCTCCACTGAATGTCAACCTCACCACCAAAGTGCCCCATATTGATCCCCCCAGAAAATTACATCTTTAGCAGTGTAACACTGACCATGTTGGTCAGTATCATATGTGATTTGATGAAATATGACATATAAAAATCTCCTCTAATCCTATTGTGTGTGCTTAAGATTTGAATTCTATTGAATGCATTCACCTGATTTTGCTGTCTTGATTTCATTATACCACTCCAATTTCTGTACACAAAACAATTCCCCTGTAGTTTACAAAAAACAATTACTGTTAGCTATTTATATTATGCTCTTTCTTACTCTGTCCACTATGGCAAATTTTTCAACTTTCTGAAGTTTTTCTTTTTTCCTTTTGAGAAACTTATTGCATATGAAAAAATAGATCAAATGTCTACTTTTTACAGAGGTGATTTCTGAGTGACCTGTTTAGACTGAACCTATAGTGGCACAAAGTGCAACAGTCTTGTATCATTTGTAGCACTTTCACATTTGTACAGAATAACAAATATTATAACTTAATTTCTATTTATTTAAAGGATCTGGACACTCTTGAACTAATGAGATGCTAGTGTGGACACACCATTTAATCTCCATGAATGACTTAGTCCTATAAGACATTTTATACCGCAGTGATGTTTTTGTAAAAGATGATATTTTATTTGATGTTTCATTATGAAATTTCTCTTAAAAGTCAAGGGTTCAAAACAGATAAATTATTCTTTAATTATTCTTTTAACAATTACTTCATCAGAAGCCAATTTACCCAAGGTTTGGGGTCTTCCTGGTTTATATTTGTGTGGAGTTTTTTAATCTTCACCAGAGGATATTTTTCCATTGCTTTTCAGAGATAGTGGAAGGGAGAGAGAGAGAGAGATAGAAATACTGATGTGAGAGACACATCGATCGGTTGTCTCCTCCTCGCGCACCAACCAGGGTGGGGATGGAGCCTGCAACTGAGGTATGTGCCCTCGGCCGGAATCAAACCCGGGACCCTTCAGTCAGGGGGCCAACGCTCTAACCACTGAGAAAAACTATCTAGGGCTTCCTGGTTTTTTAATAAAGAAAATATTAGTTCTCTTAGAACTCATTCTATCTGATCTTAAAGGCTGCAGAAGCATTTTAATCGATATATGTTCAATTCATTATTGAAATTACATTATATTACATATTGTTGCTACGGGAAATATGACACAGTAAACGTCTTGACTGCAGCACTGTCTTATGGTTCAGTGTGATGGTACCTTCACGATTTGTGAAGTTTGTAATTTATGTTGCTACCATAGATGTGAGTAGATTTGAGTTTACTGAGTATTTCATTGTTTTTATTAGTACTGTTTCATCATGTTTATCTTGTTGTTTCATTACCTTAGTAACCTTGTAATATGTCCTGTTGAATTACTCTATTACTATTTTGGATAAACTGTTCTCTAAATACTGTATTGTTTATCGCTTTTGTTAAAAAGAAATGAAAGAGGTCATTTATAATTGCCCTAATTCTTTCAATCAGAGATTGAAATATTTTAATCAATATCTGTGAAGGAAACCTTAGTCTTCCAAATTGTGCATTTAACTTCGATTCATTTAATTAAGTTAGTGCTTGTGCATTAAATTATATTTGTTATGTACAACAGTATCACTATTCACTAGTGTCCATTAAATATTATAAACTGCTATTTTAAAATAAAGACATAAATTCAGATTTATAAACAATTTAAATTTGTCAAAGAAACCTTTTTAAGGTTAAACAGAAAGTACATTCTTTTCAAATACCTTGCAGAAAATTATACTTATAAATAAATAATTCATAAATGTTTTTTATTGTAACTGAAATAATTGTTTGTTTTTCTCTTCTATAATGTAAAGCTAATTACTATACAGTTATGGAGACATTATTTAGGTACATGTTTTAAGGCCTTGATAATTATATGTGTTCAATTTAAATGCATGGTGGATTAAATCAACACAGTTTTCTGTTATTATGTGCTTTTGAGTTGTATAACAATTGTCTTCGTTAAATCACTCTACATCTGTCCTTACCTGGCCTGTACCATCCTATGCTGTGGCTGATATTATATAATATATATCATCACAGTTTGAAGAGATGGCAGTCCACATTGCTTTTATCTTTTGCACTGTGAAACTTGGCTTACCTTCAAACAATTAAATAAGTCTTGCTTGCCAACCTACATTAGTGTTGCTTTTTTGTGTTATGGAATATTAATGTGTTACCAACATGCTCTTCCAGAAAGTCTGGCATTATAAGTGCCCAAAAACAAAAAACCAGAATGAGCCAAGAGCTTTTGTTCAGTTATCACACAAATATGAATTTTAAGCGTTCACTCAAAAAGAAAATTTTTACAATCTTGGCTGTTGGATTTTACAGCCTTCATGGAGTCTATTTTGATGAAGTGAGAAGATTCTATAAACTAGTATAATTTTTGCACTATTATGTACGACTGTAGTGCCTGAGTCAGACCAGTGGCTACTAAAACATCAGTTATTACTTGTGAGGAAACAGCAAGGCAACAAGTACACAATATGAGACCTTGTGCCAATCACCAGAGTTTGACCTTGGCTGCTGTGAATTCTCAGACGCAGAAGTATGACTCCAGGATGATAGAAACTATCTCCAAAAATTATTTTATTTCAAAATTGTTCTGAAGAGATTTGGTAAAAAAACCTTCTGGATTATTTGGGGAGGGAGGTTGTTGAAGTGTTGCTGGGTAACCCCAGGATTTCAGTTAATTCAAATGATCTGAGTTAAATAGGAAACCAGAACTATGGTCTTTCAAAGTGGGTATGTACTTACCAATATGAAGGCCCACACTTGGGGTATTCACTCATGAGAGCACCTTGAAACAGAGAGGGATCAAAGGGCTGTGTGGGTGCACACATGCTAAAGGGCCGAAAGAAAACCTTACTTCCTAATCCAGTAAATAGCAAAAACAGTTATTGTAGAACTCAATGATATTATGTAAGGGTTATATTTGGGTAAAATCATGTATTTTAACTTATTAGGATCTGTAATTCATATAGTTAATTTATACTCAGGTAAAAGGATACAAATAAATGCAATTAACACAGAGAATATTGAAAGAGAAGGAAATCCATCCTCAATGTGATCATTATGTATACCCTCCCCAACCCTGACAATTAATAAGAAAATTACCTTGACCCATGACAAGTATAGAGTTAGGTAAATTAGACCTTTTTAAAAAAATTTCTTAGAAACACTTCCTTAAGCATATTGTTGAGAATATACCATTTTTGAGATTTTTCCCGAGCTGCTTAACGGAAAAATCTACAGTATAATATATGTATCACCAACAAGTATTTGATTATGATTTGCCTTTATTAGCATTAAAGTATTTTAAAAGGAGTGACTACGTTTGAAAGCATTGTCAATAAAACTGTATTGTCTCACATGCTGAATTTGAAGATTTTTACATGTGTGACCTTATCAAATTGTAGTTTTTAGAAAGTCATATTGAAGGTTGTTATTTTTCTCCCTCTTACACAGTTTAGTTGCATCCCCCTTTAAATTCACATGTAGTATTTACTGGTTTCGTTGGAGGTTATAGAGACACAATTGCTTCAGACTATTGAAATCACTTTAATTTGGTAACCTAAGGAATAAAGAACATGAAAAACATGGTGAGAAAAGAGTTTCATAGAAACAAAAATAGAAAAGATAGAACAGTTGTAATGAAAATAAAAGTTTCCAAACTCCTTCATGGTCAGTTTTAACAGGGAAAAAAACAAAGAAACAAACAAAAAAACAACCAGAGAGTTAAAATTTAATACTCAGTTTCCAGTGAATATTTTTATTTTTACAGCACAGAAAATTGTTCAGGGTAAGTAACTCTGAAATAGCTAAGTAGTAAAAAGTTTTATCTAAATTTTTTTGAATTCATGCATACCACTGTATTTTATGGTTTTACATTTCTGAACACCTAGAAATTTCCTGATAAAAATAAACTCAAGAAAGTCTATGTTATAAATCAGGCCTGGGTTTGATAAGCACTTATTGTTAATTCAGTCATGCCTTTGAAAATTCTATAGCATGTGCATTTCCTTTGAGGATATATCAAGGCATAAAGCAGAATATAAACAGCATTGGGATAGTGGAGAGCGTAAACTTTGGTGATGGAGTGAGATTTTATAAAATAATAGCAGTAAGAGGAACTTCATTGTAATAATACTTAGGCCCTCACAGTTAGCCTGTCTCCCATCTTCCTGATGACCTAGGCAGCTCAGATGGAGAGTGAACAAGTCCTCTATGTCCTCAGTAATTTGGCAGTGGGGCCAGATCCCTTGTTGGAGAGAAAGAACCCTTGTTAGTAAATATTTTCCAATTATTTATTAGAAATTATTTATTATTAATAAATAATTAGAAAATATTTACTAACGGGTCTTGTTTTAGGATTAAGATATCCATGGGCTTGAAATATGCTGATTCTAGTCAGTTGGAAAAACGGATTTGAATGATCCTGGTCATTACATTCCTTGAATGGTCAGCATTAGCTGGATTTCTCTGGAGAGGAGGCAGGAACACCAGCCCAGCCTGGGCCTGCTAGAGAACATGCTCCATTTTACCCAGGGCAACACCCTGTGTACAATTAGTTATGAGCCCAACTCTGAAGAAGTATTTGACTCTCATTCAGTAGAGAAACTTAAGGAATGGTAGCTGAATAAGAAAGTAGGTCCTGTCACTTCTGCCCCCACACCCGTCATTTCCCCAACTATGCTCTCATCAGCTCTGCTAAGGTTGAAAGCAAATCTGCACTGATGAAAAATTATTTGATTTTTTTATACTCAGAATATTAGCCTTACTGCTCCCCTCTTCCTTCTTAGCTTTAATGATGCTAAGGTGGGAATGGGGAGGGAGTTGGAATGGAGGCTAGAAATCAAGGCTTTGAATGCAGTTTTATACAGATGTATGTAGTGTTGTATTACATAGTGTTCAGTAGTGTTGAAAACTGAAATTTAAAATTTTTATATTGACAGATTCCATTTTTCCAAAGATAACAGTCTTTTTTTTGTCTTTTTTCTCTTTCCACCCAAAGGTAAACCTACAAGGCTGGATAACAATTTTAATAATTTTGTTTTTAATTTTATAGAACTTGACCTCTTTCCTGAATTAATTGGAACTGAAGAAATAATCAAGGTATCATAGCTATATTTTATATTCAGATGTTTTAAACTTTAAAAGTCTGTTTTGGATTATTGGTTAGGTTTCAGATATTGCACTAATAAAAGTTTGGGTTGCATTATTTATTGTAAGGTTAGTTGCAGAGCTTTATAGATAGTCATGTAATTGATATACATAATTCTTTTTTTAACATATTTTTATTGATTTCAGAGAGAGGAAGGGAGAGAGAGAGAGAGAGATAGAAACATCAATGATGAGAGAAAGTCATTGATCGGCTGCCTCCTGCACGCCCCCTGCCAAGGATCAAGCCCGCAACCCGGACATGTGCCCTGACCGGGAACTGAACCTCGATCTCCTGGATCATAGGTCAATGCTCAACCACTGAGCCATGCCAGCCGGGCTGGTATACATAATTCTTATATGAAGAACTTAGAAGACACTTTAATGAGTATAGTAAAAATAACAGATATACAAAATATTTTGTGGTAATAAAAGATGGGTCTTAAAATAATTATAGCTATGAATGTTAGCTATAAATTGGAAATTTTTCAATATTTTCTAAAAGACTGAAATAATATCAACTCTTAATATTATTGCAGTTTATTTATAACTAAGTTAACTAATGATTGATAATAAGTATGAGCCAAAATATAAATTGAATATATTTTTTCCCCTTTGATTTGGATATTTGTGCTTGGACTATTTAGATGATAAGTGTCTACTACTAGCATAACTGTTCTTCAAGAAAGGGGTAATAAAGAATATTTATACATTTCAACATTGCCTTAATTTTTAAAATGTAGAGAAATTGACTGATGTATCTTATATTTAATCTTAAACCAAATGTACTATTAATCTTAACTGAGATTATAAATTTAAATCCAGGTGCTATTGGTAATGTAGTATGAACATGTGCATATGTACATATAGGTGTATGAGCTCATAAAATGTGATAAATAATGCTATTATCTAGCAATAAATAACAATTAGGTTGTGTTTTCATATGCATAACTACCTCAACAATTTATATAACTTATATAGCAATTCTCTCTTACAAAGGACTATGTTACCAAAATAACCGGTTTACCTCTCAAGAATTCACCAAATTCAGCTAAGGCTATCTTTGTGTGAGTGTGTGTGTGTCCATGCTTGTGTGCACATGTGTGTGGATATGTATGTACCTAGAAATTATCACCAGAATCAAGTCAAAGGCAGGAAAAAGAAATTATTTTACACTGTAAATTCAAATCTTTAGTTTGTGTCTTAATCTGGACTGCTATAGCAAAATATCATAAACAGGATAGCTTATAAACAACAAAAATTTATTTCTGACAGTTCTGGAGTCTGGGAATCTGAGTTTAGGGTGCCAGCATGGTCAGGTCCTGGCGAGGGCCTTCGGGGTTGCAGACTGCCAGCTCCTTCCTCGTGTCTTCACATGGCAGAGAGCAGAGCAGAAGCAGTGAGCTCTTTCCTGACTCTTACAAAGGCACTAAACCCGTTCATTAGGGCTTCACCTTACAACCTCATCTAATTTAATTTTAATTACCTTCCCAAAACCCCCACCTCCTAATACCATCACATTGGGAAGGTAGGATTTCAATAGATGAATTTGGGGGTGGGGGGAGACACAAACATTCAGTCACTTTCATTGATTCAAGTAGGAATGAATGATAGAGGCTGGCAAATATCTGAAATGTATTTGTAATGGGTTTAAGCCTGAATATGGATATGAATAGTTTGGAGATGTTTCTCAGGTACTCTTCAAATAGAATTGCATGACTTAGAAAGACAGAGTATCTCCGGCATAATCAAGGGTTTCCAGTATTTTTTTAAATGGAAGTTGTGAAGGATAACACGTAACACAGATCAAAACCATAGTGGAAGAGAGATTTACAATAACTCCATAAGAAATTATAGGAAGAAGTATCCATTAAAACATCTGTAGTTTCAGATATGTGTAATCACAGAGCATGAATTATAAATTCTTCTTGAAATTTTGACAAGAGGAAATATGACCTCATAGAGATTTGCAAGATTTGATGGGTAAGATTAATAAGTGATCCATCGCCTTCACCAGATTCTGAGAGGTATCTGAACTTCATGAAGTCTAAAATCTGCTAGAAAAGAGAGAAATAGAAGGGATGTGTGTGTCCATATGCATATAGTATTTTTCCATATTTAAATGTGTGTAGCATTATGTTTTAAAAAATTTATAGAAATTTACATATGTGTGTAGCATTATGTTTTAAAAAAATTTATGGAAATTTACATAGCTTGTGATAGGAAGATAATAAAGTGTGTTTGTGTGGGAATATAAGCAAAGAGAAAGAGAAGCAATATTATTGTGGGATTTGATAGAAATTGTTAGATTATATAGAGAATATAGATTATGTATTTTGGGAACTTTAGTTGTGAAGGGGAAGAGAGAGTAGAATAATAACTAGGAGTTGAATTAGAGACTTCCCTTTATGTTCCTTTTAAATAGGAGAGACTTACATCATTTAAGCTAAGAATGATCCATTTGAGAAATCAAAATTGAACACAAAAGAGAGGAAAATACTCAATTGTTTTCCTTTCCCAAGAAGATGATGGAGAGTGAATTTAAAACACAGATGTAGGAAGAGGAAAGGAAATGGAACAACAATTCTTCAGTTGCAACCAGATGAGAGGGTGGAGTTGGTGGGTCCCCCCCCCCTTCTGGGGTTTTAATGTTAAGAGGAGGTGTGTGTCAGTTTATGGCTTCTATTTTCTCTGTAAACAATAAGGTCATATGCTGAGAATGAAGGGAGAGGAGAGGAAAACAGAGGTTTGAATAGAGCAGAAAAAAGTTTGAAGGAGTCTTTGTAGAGAGTAAGGGTATGGAGTGATACCAGAAATTAGGCACAAATCCAGATTTGCAAAACTGAGGAAGAGTTCAGAAAGTCCATACTTCTAAACTTAACATTGATCCTCAGCAAAATTTTTGATCAGATTATAAAACAAATTTTTAAGAACTTCTAGGGGAAAAAGAGATATCTGGGACCAAAAATTTTCACCAAGAGCAAGTCAAGGCAATCTATTCTCATTTCCTTTTTCATGAAGTTTTGGAGCTTGTAGATGATTATTTTATTCAGGAAATTATTTGGTGAAATCATTTGGGTTGTCCTTATGAACAAGGTATTAAGCAGAATGCAAAATTTCATAAAGAAATACTGACCACTAGTGAGGAAATTTGTCTAAGGAATTTAAGAGAATATTCACTTTTAGTATTAATACAATCTAGATCATTAAAGCTGACACACTTCTCACAGTTGCCATATATGCCTTAGAAAATACTTAAAATCAATAAAATAAGTAAGCTCTGGATAGTTAAGTTTGTTTTATACAATGAAGCTTTTCATGTGCAAGAGACATGATCATGGGCACACATGGTTTAGGATTCAGAATATATCTACTGATATTGCTCAAGTTCTACTGATTAATTTATACTTACTTTTTTCTTCTTTTAAGGAACTTGGCCCTAAAAGATCTAGAAGATGACAATGATAAAAAACTAACAAATCATATCTCAAATGGACTAAAAATATAATATCTCGATGCCATTGGCAGTTTAGCTTTTTAAATATATAATTAGACATATTATAAAGTGAACAGTGTTTTTTTTAAAAAAAAAAAAAAAAAAGGCAAAACAAAACCAGAAAGTATGTGTCTTGGTTGACCTCTACCCAAATTGTTCCCGGGCCATTATAGTGACTAAGTGTTCATGAAAGACTGGGCCACCTGAATGATGTTTCTAAAGGAAACACAAAATTAAATAACTAGTACTAGAAATGAACTTTGACAAGTTGTCTTTAAAATATCTTCCTAAGTCTTAAGTGGAAAGTATTTATAACAAAATTGAAAAACAAAAACAAAAAATAAAAATCTCTTTCTCTTATGATGCTTAAAAATTGTGATTTATTCTGAATATATACAATGAAATATGCTGAAATATAGAACTACTTTAGTCTTTGAAATAAGTTGTTTCATTGACATTTCATATTACAAGAAGCTAATTGTTATTTAGTTTGTTGTCAGATGAACTGAACAGAAAAACATAAAAACAAGAAAATAAATACTAAGTTAAATAGCACTCCCAGTAAATAAACATAACTGCAATGTGTCTTCTTTACCAAGCTGTGGCATCTATTAATTTAATTACTTTGTTATATGGCATTAAAATAAAGGCAGCCATAAATGTGATGTTTTCATTAAGCTTAACTACTCTCTGTAGACTAGAGGGTAGATGATAAAAGTTATAGGATAGAGCAGTCAGTGATTCTCAACCTGGGTGCAGCAAGAATTTTTAAAACATGTGATACCTGACGATTTAGCTAAGGGCACTGACCTATTTTCCCTTAGATTGTCAAATAAAACAAAAAAAATGACAACAGCCAACACAATAGCTGTCCAGTGTGAATAAATCAAAATTATACCTATTTTTTGGCAGATTAGCAAAAAATATAACATTTTTTGGTGTTCTGCAGAACTGTAGTAATTAGTTTATGTGTGCAATAAGATGAAAAAGGCTTCTCTGGAATGGTGCTTTATGGGAAGTACCCGAAATCCCACAAATGAATGTTAACAGTATAATGCAGTATAAGATATTATTAAGATTTAGTTTTTCTCTTATTTCCTTATGTTCCATTAAATCCTGTTTGCTTTTCAAAGGAGGAAGAAGAGGGAAAAGAGACTATTGTGAATCCTGGTAGAGACAGTGCTACAAACCAAATAAGGAGAAAGGAACCCGAGATTTCTACCACAACAAACTACAATCACGCAGGGACTAAATTCAATGAGGCCAAGACTAACCGATCCCCAACAAGAGGAAGTGAATTCTCTGGAAAAGATGATATTCCCAACACATCTTTAGATTCCACTTCCCAACATGTCACTGAATTAGCCCCAGAAAAAAATGTTTCCTTGACTTCACAGACTATGACCAAACTGCCACCTCACACTCTGGAAGGCACTTCAGCTTCTAAAACTATTCTCAGGTTTCCACAGTTGAACTTGTCTGGGACTGTGGAATCTTTAGGTACAGTTTCTATAACAGAACCTCCAGAGGTATCTACTGATATCAGTGATGAAGAGAATTTATTGACCAATTTCAAGCTTGATACAGGAGTTGATGATTCTTCAGGCTCCAGTCCCACAACTACTGCTGTGCCGTTCATGTCTGAGAACATATCCCACGGGTATGTAGTTTCTTCAGAAAGCTCAGAGGCAATCACATATGATGTCCTTATACCAGAACCTACGAGAAAAGCTTCAGAAGATTCAGCCTCATCAGGTTCAGAAGAATCCCTAAAGGATCCTTCTGTTGATGGAAGTGTGTGGTTTCCCAGCACCACAGATGCAAGGACACAGCCCGATGTTGGATCAGGTGGAGAGGGCTTTCCCCACACTAATCACACCGAGATACATATTGACGAATCTGAGGGAACAACTGAGTCCTCTTCTCCAGGCCCACAGGTGTCACAGGGTCCTTCAGTCACAGATGTGGAAATGCCACTTTATTCTCCCTTTGCCTCCTTCCCAACTGAGGTAACACCTCATGCTTTTACTCCATCCTCTGGACAAGGTCATTCGGTCCCCACTGTCAACATGGTATATTCGCAGACAACTCAACCGGTATACAATGGTGAGACACCTCTTCAACCTTCCTCCAGTAGTGAAGTCCTTCCTCTAGTCACCCCTTTGTTGCTTGACAATCAGATCCTCAACACTCCCCCTGCCGCTTCAAGTAGTGATTGGGCCTTGCATGCTACGCCTGTATTTCCCAGTGTCGATGTGTCATTTGAATCCATCCTGTCTTCCTGTGATGGTGCACCTTTGCTTCCATTTTCCTCTGCTTCCTTCAGTAGTGAATTGTTTCGCCATCTGTGTACAGTTTCTCAAATCCTTCCACAAGTTACTTCTGCTGTGGAGACTACTGAGGTGTCCCTGCATGCTTCTCTGCCAGTGGCTGGGGGTGATTTGCTGGTAGAGCCCAGCCTTGCTCAATACTCTGATGTGGTGTCACATCAGACCACTGTTCACGCTGCTTCAGAGACCTTGGAATTTGGTGGTAGTGAAGCTGGTGTCCGTCATAAAACATTTATGTTTCCTCAAGTTGAGCCATCCAGCAGTGATGTCGTGATGCATGCACGTTCTTCAGGGCCTGAACCTTCTTATGCCTTATCTGATAAGGAGAGGTCCCAACACCTCTTCACTGTTTCTTACAGTTCTGCAATACCAGTGCATGATTCTGTCGATGTGTCTCCTCAAGGTTCCTTGTTTAGCAGCCCTAGCCAAATGCTGATGCCTCAGTCTTCATTAATATCCCCAACCATATCATTGCTGCAGCCTACTCATGGCCTCTCTGGTGATGGGGAGTGGTCTGGAGCCTCCTCTGATAGTGAATTTCTTTTACCTGACACAGATGGTCTGACAGCCCTTAACATTTCTTCACCTGTTTCTGTAGCTAAATTTACATATACAGCATCTGTGTTTGGTGATGGTAATAAGCCGCTCTCTCAGAGTGATGTAGTAGATGGAAATCAGACTGAACTGCACATTTCTCCTTTCAGTGATCTGGTTTCCCATTCTGAAAACACAGTCATGCCTGACCTGTACAGTAATGTCAATAAATTGAATGCATCTTTACAAGAACCCCCTGTTTCCATTTCTAACACAAAGGGAATACTTCCAGGCTCTCTTACTTATACTACCACTAAGGCTTTTGATCATGAGATTAGTCAACTTCCAGAAAATAACTTTTCAATTCAACCTACACATGCTGTATCTCAAGCATCCAGCGATACTTCTCTTAAGCCTGTGCTTAGTGCAAACTCAGAGCCAGCATCCCCTGACCCTGCTTCTAGTGAAATGTTATTTCCTTCAACTCAACTCTTATTTTATGAGGCCCCAGCTTCTTTTAACACTGAAGTTTTGCTGCAACCTTCCTTTCAGGCTTCTGAAGTTGACATATTGCTTAAAACTGCTCTTTCAGCTGTGCCTAGTGATCCAATATTGGTTGAAACCCCCAATGTTGATGACATTAGTCCTACAATATTACATCCCATGGCATCAAGTTCTGCTTCAAGTGAAAACATGCTACATTCTACATCTGTACCAGTTTCTGATGTATCATCTGCTTCTAATATGCCTACTGCTTCACTTCAAAGTTTAACCATTCCTTATGCAAAAAAGAAATATTTTGAACCAGTTTTGCTTAAAAGCGAAAGTTCCCAGCAAGGGGTGCCTTCATTTTTCAATAATGATAAATTCTTCCAAATTGCCACTTTGGACATTAACCATGCCTTTCCCCCAAAAGGAAGGCAGGCATTTGCTACTCCTGTTTTATCGATGGATGTACCTCCAAATACACTTATAAATAAGCTTGTATATTCTGGTGAAGTTTTCACTTCCACTAAGGTTCCCATTACTGAGGCTGTATTGGCTGGTTTTCCAACAGTTGTTTCTGATACAGATTTAACTGCTGACCATTCTGTTCCTTTAGGAAATATATATGTTTCCATTACAGCTGTTTCTCCAAACAGAGATGGTTCTGTTGCCACAACCAAGTTGCTACTTCCTTCTAAAACAACTTCTGAGCTGACTCACAGTGCCAGATCTGATGCTGAGTTAGTGGGTGGTGGTGATACTGATGATTATGATGATGATTATGATGACAGAGATAGAGATGGCTTAGCCATACATAAATGTATGTCATGCTCCTCCTATAGAGAATCCCAGGAAAAGGTAATGAATGATTCAGACCCCAACGAAAACAGTCTTGTGGATCAGAATAACCCAATCTTACACTCACTGTCTGAGAAGTCTGAAGAAGAAAATAAAGTTACAGTTGTGACCTCAGAAAGTCAGACTGATGTGGACAGAAGTCCTAATAAATCACCATCAATAAATGTGCTCCCCCAAAAGCACAATGATGGAAAACAGGCCAGTGACATTCAGACTGGTAATTCCCCGCTTCCTTTCATCCCAGAATCTAAAGCATGGGCAATTCTTACAGGTGATGAAGAGAGTGGATCAGGGCAGAGTACCCCAGATAGCCTCAATGATAATGAGACTTCCACAGATTTCAGTTTTCCAGATGTTAACGAAAGAGATGTTGATGGGGTCCTGGAAGCAGGTGACTCAGAAATAACTCCTGGATCCCCACAGTCCTCAACACCGTCTGTAACTAGCAGACAGTCAGAAGTGTTCAACATTTCAGAGGCAGGTTAGTTATGGATCAAAGGGATAGACTGAGGCATGGTGGTTTCCTTTCTCAAAAAATAGAAAAATCATGGAAACATGGAAATTTGGTAAAATGATGCATCAATTTTAAATCAAAGCATCAAATCAATTTATAGTTTTTAAAGTATGATTTTATTCATTATTTCAAATGGTTACTCAATGTGGGGTTTTTTTGTTTTTTATTATAGTATTGTTGGCATGCCATATTGTATTAGTTTCAGGTGTACAACATCGTGATTCAGCATTTATATATCTTACTATGTGATCACCCTGAAAAGTCTACTAACCATCTCTCACTGTGCAAAGTTATTATGCTATTATTGACTCTGTTCCCTGTGCTGTACACCACATTTCTGTGCCTTGTTTAACTGAAAGTTGTCCCTCTTATTCCCCTTCACCTTTTTGACACATCTTCCCATCCCCCTCCCTCTGGCAGCCATCAGTTTGTCCTCGAATCTGAGTCTGTTTCTGTTTCATTTGTTTTGGTCTTTAATTCTCTGCAAAAGAGAGAAAATTATTTTTATTGTCAATTTTTCATATTCTACATTATGCCTATTATATGTGGGAGCAACTTTATGTGCATCATATATTTTTAGCAGGCTGCTTTTTAAATGATAGGTTAAACTGTGCTATTTTGGGGTGGTTTTAATTTTTGTTTACTCATGTTCTAAAATAAGTTGTAAATGAATTCTATTGAATTATAAAATGAATTATAAATTCTAAGAGTAATATGATATAAGCCCCTCTCTGACCCACCCCAGGAAAAGGAATTACAGAATGTGTACCACATTAGCTTGGGACCTTTATAAAAAAGTTCTACTGCTATGTTTTGAGAGTGAATGAAAAGATTTTTTTTTTTAAACAAGGTTTTACTTTAAGTTGTCTTTGTGTGGTTATCTAATGTTACCTAAAGAGGGCAGTGTAAGTTAACAAAACAGAGTCTACTTTGTACCTGTTATATACCTTTCTAAGAAGTAAATGGGCATTGATATGCAGTGTTTGTATAGGTATTGTATGACAAGATGTAAAACACTGGAACATTTTCTGTAGAGATACATTTCTTTTATGAATGTATTTTATGCAAATTAGTTTATTGACCAGATGTTTCTTAGAGCAGATTACTTTCAACATATATAATATAGATGTTTGCTTCAAATTCCAGTGAGAAAAAAGGGAAGTTCAATACCATTAACCACATGAAATACTAGATAATTTTATCAAATTGATCATAAGAATTTTATAATTTGCTTTTATTAAATTTTAAGGCATTTAAAATATTAACAACAAAAATATTTAAATCTTAACAGTATATTAAGACAGGCTAAAGTAATATCTTACACTATCATTGCATAAAAGTGAATATTTATAATCCAGAACATAGACACCAATCTCATTAGGATATTTTCTCTTTCTTTATTTTTACCCCTTGAATTTTATGTTGTTCTTTCATACAGCAGCAATTGAAAATTTGTACATTTTGATAGAGAAGTTGTTCTAAGTATTCTGGCTTGATGCAATTTAACATTGCATTCCAGTTTAAAAACTTAAGCTCTATGTGAGAATAAATAATGAACCCATAGGTCACCATATTAACTAGTATTGCTATATATAGATAAATTGTTATATGGCTCCAATTAGTGTACATTTTTTAAAAATGTTTTATTAGATGTATTTTAAAGGAAAATATCAGGAATCCATCTATTTTTCTATCTTAATGGATAGTGACATCATTGAGATGTCCTTGCTAGATTATGCATTTATGGAAAGGCAATATATATAGGAAAATATCAAACCTAGAATTATTGACTAAAACTTAGCAATTTTTCTTTAATAAATCTTATTAGATTTATTTAATTATTAAGAGTATGTTTTCTCACTGATGAGGAAAAAACAATATGAATATAACATCCAACAGCATCAAGTAACTTAATTAATGAAGTAAATAAGGTAAAAAAAGATTAGAGAAATCATGGCTTGTTATTAAATCTACATCTATTAAAAAACCATACATAGTATGTCTTATCAAATAATTGAATATGCCTCTTTGTCAAATGCGTATAGACTAATTCTGAAACTTATAATTTGATTATGTATTTTTAAAGGTAAAATAACTTACAAAACATGTTCCTCAAAATAATATGGGTAAGCCAAATATTCGTGTCCACAATTTATGACTGTATAAACCAAGACCCAAAGATACTAGATTACTTTATCCAGGTCAGTTATGGAGTTAATACAAAACTGAGACTGTAAACTTAGGCTATTAGTGCCTATGTCTTAGGACTAGGCTTTTGAGATTGTAGACAAGAAAATATGTACATAGTGCTCAGTTTGTAATACCAGAATTATACTGTTTTATTCGGAAAACGGACTTTAAAATATTAATCTTAGTTCTTTATTTTCTAATTGTCTGTTAGTAGATTCTTGTCTTATCATTTAGGTAACTCATGTATGCAACTGAGCCATATCAAAATACATATTTAAGTCTCAACTAATGAATATAAAATCAATACAACTAGTCATAATATACAATGCAATCAGTTGATTGTGTGCATTTTCATATAGTATCCCATCTTGAATAAAATACCTAGGTTTTATAATATGTAATTACCATATTATTTGTCATTCTAACTCCTCAATTAAAGCATTTATTTTAAAATTAGACCTCCCAGAAAAGCTAAGAGAAAGTTTATATAAGACTATATGTATGCACATGTGCATAGATATTATGTGTATATAGTGTGTATGATATATATGATAATTCATTATGTATTTATGTGTTCTATATCTTATATAGCACATATATGTTTAGACATATCTCATATATGTATGCACATGCATCTGTATAAATGAGATATGTATGTATTTATATATGCTTAAATGCATATTGTTATGAATATTTGTACTCATTGAAGACCTGTGTAATTATATAAGCTCACTTTGTATGTAAATTAATGTACATCATTGGTTCTCAAACTTTAATGTGAATGAGAATCAACCTGGACACTTGTTAAAACACAGATTTCTGGGCCTTACCCACAGAGTATCATTTTAAAAAATATTAATTTTTAGAGAGAGAAAGAGAGGAAGAAAGAAAGAAACATTGACTTGTTCCACTTATTTATGCATTCATTGGTTGATTCTTGTACGTGCCCTGATTGGAGATTGAACCCACAACCTTGGTGCATCAGGACTACAGTCTAACCAACTGAGCTACCTGGCCAGGGCACCACAGAGTTTCAGTAAATTTGGAGTGGTTGTGGTGGGCCCGAAATTTGCATTTTTAACAAATTTCAGGTGATGCTAATGCCACTAAAGACTGCACTTCAAGAATAACAGATACTGATAATATTAACCACCCTTTGTAATTACTAGACCAGAGGCTTTGCTAAATGGTGATTTCATTTATTACCCACAGACTTTCCGTTTAGATTTTGATAGTTACATAGAATAAATGTGAAGGCAATTGTGTGTAAAATAAGGTGTTTTGTAAATTTCATAAAGATATTTTCAATGCATTCGTCATCAGATTGATTAGTTTTCTAATGAGCCTCACCATAATAGGTAACTGCCAGAGCACATGGTTAACAAAATAGAAAGCAAACTAACTTGGGCCTTTCTCACAAGGAAATTAACTACAGCTCAGGTGTCTGTTTACTTGCAATATTTCCACTTTTCAGTTTTATGATTTTTTGGCACATTTTTTAAAAATATATTTTTATTGATTTCAGAGAGAGAGGAAGGGAGAGGGAGAGATAGAAACATCAATGAAGAGAGTCACTGATTGGCCACCTCCTGCACTCCCCCTGCTGGGGATCAAACCCACAACCCAGGAATGTGCCCTGACCAGGAATCAAACCTCTATCTCCTGGATCATAGGTCTATGCTCAACCGCTGAGCCATGCTGGGCAGGCTTTAGGCACATTTTTGATTTCCACTTTTGTTTTAGCAAATGCATCCATAATTGTAAGAACAAATATTTGGAGGAATTTGGGTGTCGTTTGTATGCCTTTGATCTGTATGAGTAGATTAAATTATTGACCCTTTTTGCATCATCCAGTTACAGAAGGAAGCTATTATTTTAAATCTTAAGTTCTCTGCATTAGATATATTTTAATGCCATGCTTATGAATTTGTTATTCTCGAAATATTTAAATTTCAGTTGAGTCCCTTTGTCTCATATCACTAATGGTAAGGTACTTAGTAGTATAACAGCACCAAATATGCCATTTGTGTAGGAAGTAATGTGGACTCTCATGGAGAACTTAAGTGTAGTTCTTTCTAAACTTCCCCAGGTGGACAGGTAGTGGTGTCAGCATGTCATTGTGGTAGAACAGTTCTAATGTTCAGGCACCTTTTGTTTCCCACTGCACACACCTCGGAGTAGAGGGGAAGATGGTGACGGGCCACTGACACCCAGGGCTCTGAAACTCTTTTCAACAACTTGGAAGGATAGCTCAGTGGCACTGATTTTAAAAGTGCTAGAACAATAACACACCTGATTGATCACAGGAAATACTCATTTTTCATCTTTTAAAATGAACTCAAGGAGAGAATTTAGCCTTTTTCATAATTACATTTGCATATTTGAAAATAATTTCTTAGATCTACGTAGTCTTTCCATTCATGTGCAATAGTGTTTTTATTTTTGATAGAGAAAAACAGTTGATGAGAAGAATATTCAAAATAACATTTTAAAAGCATCCTACATTTAAATTTTAAATAGATGGCTTGTTATCTTTGTTAAGATTTATCTTAATGTAAGAAGGGTTATCCTAAGATTCTCTTTTAATGAAATTATTCTGTTCCTAATTATTTACCTAATTGCAGGATTAAAAATGATTCCTTTAAAATTAATTTGGAAAATCAAGATTTTATATGGTGGTTCAATAAGTAGCATTGTTTTCCTGATCATTTTATTTAAAAGCTGGGTAGTTTTCTTATTTTAATACTTCTATTTATTTCCCTTTTAACAATCTTTTAAAGACAGTCTTATGCTCACTTCTTGCCATGGCTCCCCTACCTGGGTGTCAGTTTCCGTTAGGATATTATAGCTCTTCAGCTCTGATAGCCTGCCTTCTTTTTAATTTTTCGTTTACTTTAATTGGCTTATAATCATAGACATTCTTTGCATCATAGAGTCAAAATTTTAAAGGTAAGCAACAGCAATGAAGATTGCAATTACTCAGTTGAAAAATGCTGTAACTTTTCTTTAAGTTTAAGTATCAACTCTCTCCATTTTCTCCAACTACAGAGGCCAGTAATAGTAGCCATGAGTCTCGTATTGGTCTAGCTGAGGGGTTGGAATCCGAGAAGAAGGCAGTTATACCCCTTGTGATCGTGTCAGCCCTGACTTTTATCTGTCTAGTGGTTCTTGTGGGTATTCTCATCTACTGGAGGTAAGTTGAGTGTTTGTTTTAGAAATGTATTTCATAAAGTTCAGATTTTTGCCTGTTTTTACCTGAAAGTTATTCAAAGCATATTCAAGCATATTCAAAACTCCTTTTACTTGAGAGCTACCATTAATTTAGTCAAGGTTGCTATGAATAAGATGAATGTTCGAATCCAGAGACATAATAAAAGATCTGATTATTCTTTATACTTCAATCAAACAATTAAAGATAAAATGGAGGACATTTGGCTTAAGTTAATATAATACAGTATTTTGACAGTTGTACTTTCATATTAACCTAATTAACATGCAAACCTTATCATAACATTTAACATAAATCTAAGTTGCTCAGCTTCAGTGCTCCCACTGTTATAATTTCAAAAGTTATTATTTAGAAAAACATAATTTTTGATATAATAAAAAATAGTTTTTTAATAGCAGGATTTTGTACAAGATGCATATCAACTGCATACTAAAAACAACAACAAAAATGATACCCATATACAAAAGTAAAAATCGATCAATTAAAATATGGATATAATTAGAAAATACAGCTAATGACTGTATTAAGATACATGGGATTTTAAATTTTATTATAATTTTCCTTGAGGGTGAAATTTAGCTTCACTCTCACCAATAACCTACTAAAATCTTTAAAAGACAAAAAATTGTACCCATTATAAGCTTCCCATCCTATAGCAAGAGGAACATGCAACAAATTAGTAAGTTTAACAGGGACACAATGTAAATCGGTACAACTATTATGACTGTATCTGTTGGAAAACAAGGACTTTATAATGATAAAAGGAATTATATGTGTAAACTAAGAAAGAGCATAGCTTAGTACTTTATAATTCTGTTTTAAAAGATAATTTTGTTAGAAGAACTATAATTAACTCCTTTTTGCTTAGCAACATTTTTATATAAGTTCATATCACCACACTTTATGTGTTATCCCAAAATATATTCTCATTTTATTCAAAAATATTTACTGTTGTGTATTGACTATTTTTCACGTAATTAAATTAACTACTATGGAAAAATATTTTAAAATGAATGAATGAATGATAGTCACTTCTGTCAGGAAATTTATGCTTGTTGAGGACAAATAACTCTCCAGGAAAAATATATAAAATATTATAAAAGTGCATGCATGGCAGCTGAAATCTGTAAAGCTATAAGTGGTCTAAAAGAGCTCAAGAACTAAAGCTAAAAGAGAGCAAGGGATCTTGGTAGGCCAGAAATGGCAGGGTACAGGCGAAATGTAGTGCTCTGGCTGGATAAAATTCAGAAGGTGGAGATAGAGGAGAAAGGTATTGCGGGCAGGAGGGAAGGCCAGGAGCAGGATGCGCCGAGTGTCTGAGACAGTGATGCCTGGAGCATGCCGTTGCATGTACATTGGTTGGCTAGGGTAGAATGTTTTCAAGGCCAACTGTATTTCATACCTGACTTCCTTTACAGAACAGAGTAGACTGCAGACTTTGGAGAACAGCTCATGCTTCTGTTATTGTACATGGGCTAGGCATCCATTTTGTCCATAACATGATGCAAACAAAGCTGCTTTCTTCAGTAAGTTCTATAGTTGCCAATAACTCTTTTTACAGAAGATCCCATACTCTGCAGAGTCCCAAGCACACAGTACAGAATTCATAAATATTTGCTCAACAAGAATCCATATTGTCTTTCCCCTCCACTGGGATTGTTTAGCCCACTTTCTTACCAACATTGATATCATGTTTATTTAAATGACCGATTTATATCTAATCTGATTTTCCCCCAAACCAATTTTTGAAGTTATTGGGAATTGGGGTTAAACAAATTTAAAATAAGATGGAAAACAGAACTAAATTCTTCTTTATAGTAAACAGTGCTAGAATAAAATTCCAATAAAGATGCCATATAGTTTATAGTTATAAGATTGAAATAATTATAATGAGCCTTCTAATCTGTAACTTAATATTTTAAGTTTATTTTCTATTTGAAATTTACTCTTATTCAATACGATTTGATATTTCATGGAAAATTAAATTTTGGGGTGTTTTTAAACTTCTATTAATAATGGGTTATTCCATCTGTATTATGCAGAAAAAAAAAAGATAAAATTACAAGATGGACAATATTAATTTGACCTTCACCAATAAGATCTTTCTCTTTTCCTCACAAATAACACGTTATGTACCTTGAATACAGAGTGCATTAGCACTTTGATGGTTTTATGTATACATTTTATATCTATCAAATGTTCTGATAAGATTTGTCACTCCTACTTACTGGTTTCAGAATTCAACATATCTTGTTCTACTCACATCCACTTGAAGTTAAATAACTTTGAAATGTAACCTTTTAGATCAGCACCATGGTAGGGGTATCATTTGCTAAATTACAAAATGCCAGTGCTAGTGCGTTCCTCTGGGTTCATGTCAATTACCCAAATTCCAGTGCGGGTTCACTTGTAAACAACATGATTCCACCAGCCAATTTGGAAACATTTTAGGCCTTCCTGGAAACTGCAGCCTGTGGAAAGGTTTAAAAATCATACCAGCAAAGAGTCATAATGGTAACATGGCCCTTACAAGTGTTTCCAAGTTTACATATTTAAACATTTTTCTAGCCTAATTTTTAATGAGAAAATATAATCTCAGAGTGTTATGATAAATCCTCTCTTTTGTCTAATTTACCTAACTCAAGGTGGTCCCCTATGTTTTATGCAACCCTTGAGAGGAAGCATGTTGTAGTAAGAAGACAGAACAAATTAGAGGTGATAAAATCTGTGTCCCTTTCCCAGTTCAACCTGACATTTGCTTTATGGCCTCGGGCAGGTCACTGACCCACCTAAGAATTAGTTTTCTCCTTTTACCATTTGTGGGGAAGGTTCACTAGATTATCATAAAAATTTCAGTGAGACCTTCTTTCCAGTTTCTGTCATGAGTACAGCATGATGAATATTGTTTCACATTTGTATAAGGATCTAAAAAATGGAATAACAATTACACATTTTTAGCTTTTAATTCTAAATACTGTGATGAAAAGGTGTAAATTAATTAGATTAACATTGATTGATAGGACCTAAGTCTACAAGTTTAAAACAGTCATCACTTTTTTCATCATGGCTGAGTGATAATTAGCAGGAGACATAGTTATCAACACTTAGCACATAGACGTGAAGACATTCATTGCTTATACAGAACAGATGGACTATAGATATTGAATCTTGTCATACGTTAAATAATATGCCTTGAAATTATCTTCCAGATGTTTTAAGATATAATTTACATGAGCCAAGTTGTATGTTTCAAAGATGCAAAATTATTTGAATAAAGAATGTGTTCAAAAAGTTTTCTTAAAAAGACAAAAGGTAAATTTTTAGAGCTTTTTTAGTAGTTAGAGCCCCCCCCAAAAAATACCAAAGATATATCCACCAAATATCAAAAGCACTATAGAAAAGAACTTTCCATAGACACATTGCTTTGGCTGTGGGAGTGGGTAGAAAGCATTTTGAATTCTCTCTTGATCTTAAGTTTGAGTTTGTGGGCCATTGAGGGGAGCTACCAACCCAGAATAGAGGCCTCCCAGCACCATGCTGCCTTTTAAGTAGAATGTCACTTCCTAGGTAAGACTGGACCTAGTAGCAATATACAAATGTCCTTCATCCAGAATTTATCCTGCACTATTTTGATTTTTCCCACTTTCAAAGTTTTTGGTATGATTTTCCTACTTACAATTTTCTTTTGCTGAAAAAAGTAGAGTTGGTCTTTACCTAGATACTACAGTGAACATTAGCAACATGTTAAACCTCAATACCAATGTGTTTTAATTTACCTTTTCTATTTTATGAGATACTGTCTTCTTCCCATTCTCTCAGACACATCCTCTATCTATTTATCCATCCATTTTTCCACCCATGCATTCATTTCTCTCTAGCTGTATATTCCACCTCTCTCTCCTAAATGCTCTGAGATTTTAAGTTATCCCATTTGAGGCTTGGGTAGATAAGAGTCAAGAATGCAGCTATAAGTAATTTATGATTGGTGGGGTTTACTTGCTCCTGGAATCCATCTAATCATTCAACATTTAACACCTGTTGTATTTCTTGCAGTGTATTAAGAGTTTAGTCCATATAAATCAAAAGACATGGCCCATCTTTAAAAAAAAAAAAAAAATAGGCACAAAACAAATGTATTGTGAAATAATTACCCTAACTATCAATTAATAAGAAAATTTAAAATAAAATAATGGGGAATAATGTCCAGTGAAGTGAAGGTCACCTTTGGATTAATTAAGCAAATTTTTCTAATCAAATAGAGATGATTATGAATAGAAGTTTGTGTTGGGTGCAGTGGAAACAGAAACTGGAGTGCTAGAGTCTGCTTAGGAGATAAGAGGCTGTTTCACAAGGAAGATACCATGGAGCTATCTTTAAGGAGGACAGTGTTTGCCTGGCATATGCGTGAGTGAGGCAATTGGTCAGAAGAATGGTGTTTAAAGCAGAGAGGAAAAATACTGAGTTAGTACGGAACAAGGCATGTTCAATAACAAGTCATAGATATGACTTAGTATTATTAGAATAAAAATGTCAAAAAGAGTGAGGGCCATAGGTAAGTAGGGTATACATATTGTAAGATCTTGGGTACCATAATCTAAAAATCTGTAACATACAGAACTAGAGCCATTGTGTCAAAATAATAAGGATACTGAGTTTTGGTTTGATACAAGAAATATTTTAACAGTAAAAGGCATAATGTTGGAATAGGAAGGCCTCCTTTTTGGTACCATTTGAAGGTACTTATAAAGGAATGAACTTTGAAATAGTATAAGCAAAAAATATCTAGCAACTAAAGATGACTAATAAAGAAGTAAGCTCCTTGTCACTGAAGGTATTCAAACTGGACCTTCTTTATATGTCAAAGATGTTGTGGAAGAGATTCTTGTATCAGCTGTGATATTGTGCTGTCTCTTCATGCATATTATAGCTTTAAAATTCATTGAAAAATGAGTAGAAACTCTTTTACCTGCTTGTGTAACCATATTTTAGAGGAATAAAAGAGATTTTAGCCTATGATCTTAAAAGCAAGTATCAAACCCAGCATTACCATATCAGTGTATCAGAATGTGCTACATCTGTGGTTGCAAAGATAAACCAAACCTTCCCTGTAGTTTCTGCTCCAGTATGCTTTCAATTCTGTACAAGTGTGGACTTTCAATAGGATGGTTTATTGATTGATTTACTGATTGATTGATTGATTGATTGATTGATTGATTTGAGAAACGTCGATTCATTGTTCCACTTTTTTATACATTCATTGGTTGCTCCTTGTATGTGCCCTGAGCAGGGATTGAACGGGCAACCTTGGTGTGCTGGGACAATGCTCTAAATGACTGAGCTACCTGGTTAGGGCTAGGATGATTTCCTTATCATTCCTCATTAGTCTGCTATATCTCTTCACTTTCCAAGATGTGAACCTAGCTCAGGATCCCTTTGACACTTAATTCTACATCCACTCATCTTCCTCCTGCACCACCTGTTCTCTTTTAAAGACATCCTTGTGTTCTCTCCATTATCTATGTTCTCACAGGTTTCATTATCAAACACATAGCATCTCAGCAGAGGGCTAGGTTTTGCTCTGCACATCGTTGCTTCTGATTTTTTTTTCTTGTGACATGAGGTTATAAATAAACTTTATAATGTTATACAACTCATACTGATAGCTGAGAGTTCATTGAACAAATATCTGCGGGCACCTACAACATGCCAGATACCGTTCTTAGCACTGAGGACTTAACACTGTACTGATTAAGACAGCGGGACTTACATTCTGATGAGGGAGGGCCAGCTAAAAACATATAAGACAAATGAACAGATACATAAATAAGGTATCTCATACAGTGTTAAGTGTCACAAAGCAAACAAAGGGCCAAGAATAGTCTTGGTGGGCTAGACTGGTATTTTTAGCTAGTATGGTCAGAGAAGGACTCTCAGAGGAAGTGGCTTTTATGCCAATGCAAAACTAATGGGAAGGAGAAGGTGGCCAGAGGGAACATTAAGAGCCAAGGCCTTGAGATGGTACTAACAGGGCCTCCTTGAGGGAGAAAGAGAGGAGCCATGAGGACTACAGCCCAGTTGGTGAGGGAAGGAGTTGTAGGAGATGAGACTATTGAAATAGGCAGGGGACCGAATCACAAAGGGTCTTATAGTCTATTTTTTAATTTTAGCCTGAGGTTATTTTTTCCATTGCTTTACAGAGAAGGTAGAAGGGAGAGAGAGAAAAAAACATTGATGTGAGAGAGAGAACATCAATTGGTTGCCTCCTACCCCAGGCCTAGGATCAAGCCTGCAACAGAGGTACGTGCTTTTGGCAGGAATCGAACCCAGGACCCGTCAGTCCATGGGCCGATGCTCCAACCATTGAGCCAAACTGGCTAGGGCAGTTCTTATAGTCTTTGCTGAAATAACTGAATACCATTCTAATTCCAATGGGAAGCCACTGAAGAATGTATGCAGAGAACTGATTACTGAAAACATATCACGATTTAGGTGTGTCATATAAGAACAAATGCTATGTTGAAGTTCATTAGGATAAATATCTTGTAGCTTGAAGCTTTTCAATGAAAAATGAGATTGGCATTTTTACTCAAACAGATATTTCTACTTAAACTTAACCACTCATGAATAAGACTTTAAGTAAATTAAGTGACCCACATCAAAGAGTGTTGTTAGCAGTTTTAATTATCTCATTTTTAAAATTAAGAATGTTTTGCATTCATTTACAGCAGCCATTGGTTCTTTGCTCTGTTCAGTAGTTTGCAGTGTGCTCTTACCAGATGTTACTCTTATTATCTGAATGAAAATGGAATCAGGTAACATTGCAGGTCATAGTTGTCATTGATTCCAAATATATTTATTCTCAAAACCCTCATCAACAAGGCTAGCATCTGTTGGGAAGAAAATCACCCCTGTTTTCTGTTATATGCTCATTATCTCCTCACTTTGTTCTGTCAGTAGTGAATTATCATACAGTATAAGGCTGACTTCTTTTTTCATCAAAATCTTGCCACTGTGGAATTTTGTTTCTACATCATCATAACTTGCTGCCTTTTGCTAGAAGCTGAATATGCTTAGAAGGAAGGGCCTGGTCACTGAAAATAGCTTTGGACATACTTTCTTTTCCACTGTGGTCTTGTCCAAGATGACAGGACGCTGGTGGAAGAGTGACTGGGGTATGGAGGTGTCCTACCTCAGCAAAGCACTACCTGGCACCAACTACAACTTCAAATTCCATCCCTGCTTTCAGCATGTCTGATATCTGCTTGCTCTTCTGTATCTGGTACATAAAGCTGAGATAAATTCGGAGGCCATAAATTGCTGTAATACCTTGTGTTTTATAAATAGATGTTGACTTCCCCTTATGTTTTGCTTCTGAAGATTTCTGTCATAACTTTCAAGCAACTCAGAAGTTGTCTTATTATCTGAGGCAGCTGATAGTTTTAATTGCTTTCTTTCTTTTCCAGAAAATGCTTCCAGACTGCACATTTTTATTTGGAGGACAGTACTTCCCCTCGAGTAATATCCACACCTCCAACACCTGTCTTTCCAATTTCAGGTAATAGCTTAACGTATAACCATGAGCAGCTGGTAGATGTTGAATGAGATGAGAAATGTTGAAGGGTTTGTCCTTATTGTATTTTGCAAGTGACTATAATATTCTTTAGTAAATATTTGTGCTGCCCAAAATATGTATTACACCATGTATCAGGCACCCAGGTGTATAACTTGTTCTCAGAAATTTTGAACATTCTTAACCATACACGATGTAAAAAAATAATTTATAGTTGTTCAGATGTAATATGTTAAAGAACATAAACATTTATAACAATAACATATTAGTTAAGAATGATGCAGAATTTTGGTCATCTCCATTTCTTTAATGGAAACCTAAACAACAAAACGGACTAAATCAGTGCAGTAGGGTTGATAGGACAAGATAAGAAAAATGAGGATAACCTTTAGTTCTTTCTGATCATCTGTGTTTATGTGAGAAAAGGTTTTAACTATATTAGAAAAAAAATCAATTATTTTTTATCAGAACTTACTTGGTTAACAATATGCAAGAATTAGCCAGTGTCATATTTTTTTAATAGTTTTTTTAATCCTCACTGCAAGGTATTTTTTCCATTGCTTTTCAGAAAAATTAGAAGGGAGAGAGGGATGGGGGGGGAGAGAAAGAGAGAAACATCAATGTGAGAGAGACACATCAATTGGCCCACAGGCGCCCTGATCGGGGCTGGGGATCGAGCCTGCAATCGAGGTACGTGCCCTAGGCCGGAATTGAACCCGAGACCCTTCAGTCCACAGGCCGATGCTCTAACCACTGAGCAAAAACCATCCAAGGCTAGCCAGTGTTGTTTTGTGTGTTTTTTTAATTTATCTTTATTGTTGAAAGTATTATAGATGTCTCCTTTTGTTCCCCCATTGATCCCTCCACCCTACATCTGCCCCACCCCCAGGCCTTCCCTATATCATTGTCTGTGTCCATGGGTTATGCATTTATGCATATATGTTCCTTGATTAATCTCTTCTTACCCACTCCCCCACCCCTGCCTTCCCTCTGAGATCCCTCAGGCTGTTCCATGCTTCTATGTCTCTGGATCAATTTTGTTCATCAGTTTATTTTGCTCATTAGATTCCACATATGAGTGAGATCATGTGATACTTATTTTTCTCTGACTGGGTTACTTCACATAGCATAATAATCTCCAGGTTCATCCATGCTGTCCCAAAGGGTATGAGATCCTTCTTCTTTACAGCTGCATGGTATTCCATGGTGTAAATGTCCCACAACTTTTTTTAATCCACTCATCTACTGATGGGCACTTGGGCTGTTTCCAGATTTTAGCTATTGTAAATAACACTACTATGAACATTGGGGTGCATAAGTTCTTTCTAATAGTGTTTTGAGTTTCTTAGGATATATTCCTAGAAGTGGGATCACTGGGTCAAATGGCAGTTCCATTTTTAACTTTTTGAGGAACCTCCATACTGTTTTCCACAGTGGCTGCACCAGTCTGCACTCCCACCAGGGCTCCCCTTTCTCCACACCCTCGCCAGTGTCATTGTGATTAAGATGCCCACTGACCCTAGAGTTCACACTATGACTACATTCACAGACACTTATTTCATTAGCATTGTATAACATTTCAGAATAAAAGAGATAACAAAAAATGAATTGTCTAGAAATGTGTTGCCTGTGGAAGGAGCAGGGATAAAGGGTGAGACAAGAACATAGTCTCCAAACCAGGGAAAAGAAACGGAAAACTTCATCCATGTGGCCATTTTATAGAAATCTCCTTTAAAATTCCTGGTGCTATATATGTTATTGCTAAAGACCCAAGTCCTACCTGATATTATCTTCTGAAATCTCATGATTTAAAAAATAGAAGAAAAAAAAAGAAACATTTTCTTCATCATTTTCAACAGGTATAGGACTCAGGAATGTTTGGCTCTTCTTCCTCTTTCATTAGCTCTGCATCTTTAGTTGACTACTGTCTTATTTCAATTTTACTAATTTATATTAAACTTCTGTGTGTTTATTTTAGTACAGCACAATTTCTCATTAACATATATGGAATTTTGAGACTGTCAGTTGAGGTGTCTATTGCATTTTGATCTCCTTCACTTTCAAGCATGCCTCTTCTACATGGCCTGTCAGCATTGGTATGCAAAGTAACCTTAATATTATGTAAAGTCCAGCATAGGTTATTATTAATAATATGTAAAATAATCCAAATCAGGACTTTGTTCAGCAAATCCAAAATCACTGTTCTACTTCTCAGAACAGTCATCAAGGGCATCTCCTCTTTTTTCCCTGTTCAGCTCTCAAAAATGCCCTCCTGGTCACCCAAATGTGCGCATTTTCATGTAAAATCAGAAAATAAATATATGTTGGTCTCACTTGCAGATCAACTGATAAAAGAAATTACCAAAATAGCATAATTGTAAATAAAAAGTAGTCAATTTGCTTGTGCAGAGAGGTTACATGTACAGGATAACAGCAATGGATTTGAAGGACCTTTAGTAGAAGAACCAACAATTTTGACCTGACAAATTATTTCTGTTTTCTTATCTACCTATAAAAAGCTACTTCTAGGCAAGATCCTTCTGTAGGTACGAAGGTGGAATTACACCTTTGTGTAGTGTTTTTTAAGCTTAACTGGCTAATCGATTTTAGTATTCAGGTATACTCATCTAAGAGAGAGAACAGATGGATTCTAATTTTTTTTTAATCAACAAATTCTTGGTAACTGAAGCTTAAAAATATTAAATGGCCTAGATGCTGAACATCTGTTGATGTAAATAACTGTTTCTAGTGAAATGTGTTTGATGTTTCCTTGTCAGAGAAATCACTTGTGAATTGCATACTGTGAAGCAGTAATAAGTTTAATCTAAGAAAGTCTTTCCAGGAATAAAAATAGAGACAGTTGAAATAATTTGGTCTCCTCACAATTAATTAACAGATCCACTGACATTGTTTACATAGCATATTTTCCAGTTAAAATTCTTGAAATACTAAAGATTAAAAGTCCCAAAGATTTTTGACATCATTTTTATTCAATAGTCTGCATATAAAACTTCTGTATTACATATAAAGTAAAGGAAAAATGTTTTCAACTGTAAAACTCTATTTAACTGTAAGACATTGAGCTATACAATTTTATAAAGCCAAATTGCACTATATGCCATGTCCATAGTAAAATTGAAAGTATATTATTTCTGCATTTTTCCCTAGAATTTACATGCAACTCATTTAAAGCAAATTACCCATAAAGAGATGGAGTTCACTGATAAGAACTGAGGCTTTGGTAGTATTTATAACTTAACATTGAAAATTAACTCTTTTTTCTTTAGAGTATGAAAGGAAAAGAGATTCTTAATCAAATCAGAATTCTAAAATGCAGATTATGATTGATAGTAAACATAGAGAAAATTGGTAATTGTTGCTAAATGTTTCATTGGGATTATAAGAATAATTGAATTTTGAAGTTGTTATAGAAGAAGCCACCTAATAAATCTTTATAAATAAGAGGCACATTCATATAAGTTGAATTATCCTTTCCAACCTCTTTTTCTTTTTAATTCACTTAGATGATGTTGGAGCAATTCCAATAAAGCATTTTCCAAAGCATGTTGCGGACTTACATGCAAGTAGCGGCTTTACTGAAGAATTTGAGGTATGATTTTACTATGTCTATTTTAAGTAATATGGAAAATAGCAAATTTAAAAGATTCGGCAGTAGACTGTTTTTTGACCTAATGGAGTTGAAACCATTTTCACTTCTAGTTAGACTATTAGTTCCATAATCACTTATGTGTTTAGGAGATGTGTTATGGTAATAATATAATTTTAAAAATTGGTTTTCCATTTTAAAAAGACATGTCGTACTAGTAGAAAAATTGAAAACATAGTTAATACTGGTCTATAAAATACAGAACTCAAGCATTCTTTTTAAAAATAATCTGCATTAGTAACACTGATTCCTTTTAATTTTCTAAATTATATAAATTACACTAAACTATTAAATTTCATACTTCTCAGTTAAAATATATGCAAACTTTTTTTTTTTAAGTATGTCTTTATTGATTTCAGAGAGAGGAAAGGAGAAAGAGAGAGACAGATAGAAACATCAATGATGAGAGAGTCATTGATTGGCTGCCTCCTGCACTCCCCCAACTGGGGATTGAGCCTGCAACCCAGGCATGTGCCCTGACCCGGAATCCAACCCCAATCACGTGGATCCTAGGTCGACGCTCAACTGCTGAGCCACGCCCGGCCAAGCCATGCAAGCTCTTAATGATAAATATTACAGCAGTGCAAATGCAGAATCATTTATTATACAGGTATAATAAATATTATACAAAGTAACATCCCATCTTCTTCTCAAGAAAATATACATTTCTAAAAAAGCATTTAAATTTTACAATCAATGAAAATTTTTCTGGTAACATCCCTTAAAATACTCTTAGGTAGACAAGGGAGAGAAATTTGCTATGAATTTAGCATGGCCCACTGAACTCTTAGTTTAACAGATTTTTCAAAATAGGGTCTTTTATTATACTAGGTGATTCTGTATTCAGCCTTCACCTCAACTCTGGAAGTTGTTTGTTTTATTTATATTCTTGATGAAATCAGCTTCCATAGAAGTGAATTAACAACTAATAAATAGCAGGGCTAGGATTCAAACCTAGGTCTGTGATTTTAAGGCCCATGTCCTTTCCATTCCAGCAGGCTAGGGATCTTCAGCTCCCCTTCCCACCCCTCCCCCTTAGGAAGATCGCCTTGCTTTTCTGTCTTCCCCTGACTGCCCAAGTGCTCATGGCCCTCCCTCTTTGAAGCACTTTGAGCTCTGATCCTGACCAGAGGTTGTTCCACTATTTCCATTGTACCCAGCAACTGCTTCCCAGGAGTCATGTTAACCAAGGTACATTTAGGGAAGGAAGATGTCATCGATTAGAAAGCGTTAAGAAATCAAAAGAAATAGAAATGAAATGTGATATAGTTTCACTAAATTAAAAATAACCAATTCACTTAATCTTAAAAGAAACCTAAGTCATAGCTACATTGAATGAGACAGCAGCGTGAGATAATGACTAAGCAAAGTGGAATAATATAAAGAATTACATATTTAAAACATCAAATTAATGTTTCTGATCTTCATGGAGGTTACTGGGTGGTACAATGTTAGCTCATAGAAACCATCAGGCTCACATCAAACAAAATTGTAACTGAAAGAGGGCAAATGTGTCAAAGATAGGTCTAATTTTCCAAATGTTAAAAACCATAAGGAAAAATAAACAATTCATAATATAATTGCTGATAGCATATGTGCAAGAGCAGATTTACACCTTTCACAACTATAAAATCATTTTGAATATTATTATGCTGTTTGTAATAATGAAATTAATAAAGGAACCTCAGAATGTGTTTTTAATTCCATAGCTTTTAACTCAGCCTGATTTAAGAAAACTTTTAATTAACTTAATGATTAGCTTAGTAACTAATAATGCTACACCTTTCATATATTAAATTATTTTTAAATCTAGAATCAGAATGAGTTGCTGCAAAAGAGTACTTAAAAGCTTATTTGGAGAGAGGCTGGGCCGTTTGCTGATGAATCAAATTCATATTTGGGTTCTACGCTTTCTCAAAAATATTATAAGGCTTTCATGTTATTATTTTAATATTAACTAATTGTGAATTTCAAACTAATATACTTAGAAAACATCTCTGAAAAGGATTTATACTGATTAAATATGTAGAAATAGTAGCTAAATTTTTGTTTCAAATGACCTAGAATATATTATAAAAAGTTTTCAGAGATTTTTAATATTTTTCAGCCCTAAATCTGTTACAGATCACCTAATAGGAAGCAGTTTATTTTTTTAAATTACTCAAAATAAAAATATGTATCACTAATTCACAGTTTCAGATAGTGCTACAGTGTTCAAATAACATTATATTTGGATATTAGCAAATCTGACTAATATGACAAAATGTGTCATCAAATATATGGTTTTTCTCATCTGCATTTTAAAAAATTCATCATATTATTATACCACTGTCCTTTTTAAAAACGTTAATTTTCCCTTTTATATAATTTAAAGTTCCAGATTGTTAGAAATTTTGATTTGCATGTAACTGCTTGAAACATTCTGTTTTGTTAGTATTTGACAAATGTATTTATTGCATGATCATAGTTTTCCATTGTAAACCTAATATGAACACTTTTTTTTCTCATTTGTCGTGTGCTGTGGAATTTGATTTCTTTACTTTTTTGGCATTCATTCCCTCATTAGACACTGAAAGAGTTTTACCAGGTAAGGCATTATTTCACTGCATTTTCTTTTAGCCAAGAAATAGTTGTAACATGTTAAAAAATTTTTGGATAGACTATTTTGTTTGTTTTGTCATCATTATATTTTAAGGCACTTTGTCTGAGAGGATGTGTGTGAAAATGTTACACGTACAATTTCTTTACAGGAAGTGCAGAGCTGTACTGTTGATTTAGGTATCACAGCAGACAGCTCCAATCACCCAGATAACAAGCACAAGAACCGGTACATAAATATCGTTGCCTGTGAGTATGTCCTTCACTCAGCTCTGACTTTGTTATCATTGTCATTGCTATGCCTTTAAACAGTGTCCTCAAGTCTTCTCAGAGCAGACCGCATGGTAGCTGTTGCAGGAACTTTGTGTCAGGGAATGACTTGTGTTAGATAATACACACATTATATCACTCCAGTTTAAATACATTCCACCATTAATGACACCTGTTTCTTTTATTTTTTATTTTTTAAATTTATCTTTATTGTTGAAAGTACTACAGATGTCCCCTCTTTTTCCCCCATTGACTTCCCCCTGCCCTCGCCCCCTCCCTAGGCCTCCACCACACTATTGTCTGTGTCAAAGGGATAGGCATATATGCATTTAAGTTCTTTGGCTAATCTCTTCCCACCCCACCCCGTTCCCTGTTCCGTTTAACAAAACAAACTTAAATTTTAATCCAGTCCTTTCTTCAGGTCCCATGGACTGCAAATCTGTTCTTATGGTTTCTGTCATTATTTATATTCCATGGTCCTATTTGCATTTGAGATCTGCTTACTATTATTTGGATTTGTTAACCAAATGACATTTTCTTTAGACTTTATTTCTCCTTCCACTCTTTCCTCCCTCTCTTGCCGTTATTCCTGGAGTCTTATGAAGGGTTAGTTGGATTCCTTCTTTCCCTTTATTTTCTGAGCTGTGTTTCTCTTTTTCTTCTCAATGAGCAGCTATCTAGCTCTTTTCCTTAATGCAAGTTTACCCATTTTCTCATATGAAATTACCATCTTTATTCTGTCTTTTTTTAATTGAAGTATAATTGACATATACAACGTTATATTAGTTTCAGGTATACAACATAATGATCCAACATTTGTATATATGAGCTCTTGTTTATATCTCTTCCCTCTATTTTCTTTTATATTCCCTCCCCTCCATCTCTTGCAGTCCATCTTCATTCTCCCTTCCTGAAGCTCTACCTGCATCCTTTCTTGTATACTCTGTGTGCTTCCCTAGACTCCTATGAATACATTATTACCAGCCTGACTATTTAAATTCTGGTTCCATTCGAGTTTGTGGAGGCCAATGAAGCTGCACTCTCCTCCCTTTTGTTATCTCAGTTTTCTAAATAGTTCGCATAAATGTTGCCTGCCTTTCCACAGGGCTTACACCATTTTTATTTTTTTAGTAGAAGGTTCAGCTTCATGTTTGTCTTCCTCAACTGAAGCAACTACTCTTGCTGCACATAAAAACTCAACTGCTTCTTGGAGAGGGCGAAACTGTTGTTAAACTATTCCCCTACAAACTAAATAGAGAATACCCACCAGGTAACCAAGAAAAGGGTGGAGATTGACATTTGTTGGACACCTATGTGCTTAGCACTGTAAAGACATTATTTCATTTAATCCCTGAAACAACCTGGCAAGATAGCTAATAACAGTCCTATTTTAGAGATGAAGAAAAACAAACTCATAAAATTTACCCAATAACATCCATCAAAATATATTAGAACAAAAATACAAAAATAGGTGAGCCTGGCCTCACAGCCCTAGTTCCATTTCCATACATTGTTTCTCCATATATCTGGCACCTGTGCGAGCACCTGTTGTCACAGGAGCATTAATATCGCTGAATATCTCTTTAACTTGTCGTGGTTCAATCTGTACTCACTTCTTCAGCCTTGAAAAGAACAAATAGTCTCCCCCGTGAAACTACCGAGTTTTCTTCCTGTAACACTCTCCTTTCTTGTTCTGTAGTTCCCCCTAATAAATATAGATTCTCTGTAGAACTGGTTTAATCCCAAACTCCTCATTTCAACATATCCTGATTACCACAGTACACTGTGTGAGTTAGCGTAGCTTTCATCTCCCTTCACTGACAGGGCAGGATCCATGTCTGTTTTTGGGCAACCTTTCTCCTGTCTCCCTTTGCAGTAGTTTCTCTTTGAACTTCTTCCCTCGGTAGAGCTGTTTGCTGTAACCATTCACAGAAACCTGGGTCCCTTCCTCTTTTCTCCCACCACCAGCCTCATCTTCAGAGCTATATACTGCCATCCTTCCTCAGCTTCCTGAGACCCCCATCACTCTCCTCTCCCTTCGGTGGCTCTCCCCTGTTCACAGCCCCACTATCCACCTTTAGACTCCCATCTAAGATGCCAAGTTCAGGTTTCAATCTCTACAAAAATGTTTATCATCTCAGACCAATACCAGTTCTTCCTTCATGCTCCCCTACCCCCTGCACCTCTCTCAACACCTCAACACTCCTTTCTGTGTATGTGTCCATTCTCACTTTCTACATTAGAAAACTTGAAGACAGAAGCTCTTGTTATTTTTATATTTACCTCTGTCATCTCTGTATCCCCCAAAAGCCGACTATAGTAAATGATATTTGCATTGATTTTAATTATAATTGGTAAATTATTATGTAAATATAAAGGACCTTTATGCTGAAAAGTAGACATGCTATAATGAAATATATATTTTTTTTTTATTACAGATGACCACAGTAGGGTTAAACTTGCACAACTTGCTGAAAAAGATGGCAAACTGACTGATTACATCAATGCAAATTATGTTGATGTAAGCATGATTTAACTGAAATGTTATAGAAATTATATTAAACTAAGAATTTATTATACCACTCTGCCAAACACATGCTAGTATTTAATATATGTTATATGATAGATAATAAGAAATACAAACCAGTGGTGAAAGATTCCATGTCTAAAAGATTGCAGACTGAATAACAGACAAGCTCATGTATTTGGTTTATCTTCTAGATGCAAGAGGGATTCAGGCTGGGAATGTATATTAAAGGTAGAATAGATAGATAGGTAGATAAATATAGATAATGATAATATAGGTAGATGATATAGATATAGATATATAGATGATATAGATAGGTGATAGATGATATAGATATAGATTAGATGATATAGATATAGATATAGATATAGATGATATAGATATAGATAGATATAGATATAGATGATATAGATTAGATATAGATAGATATATAGATGATATAGATAGATATAGATATAGATATAGATATAGATATAGATATAGATATAGATATAGATATAGATATAGATATAGATATAGATGATATAGATATAGATATAGATGATGATATAGATAGATATAGATATAGATATAGATGTAGATGATATAGATGATATAGATATAGATGATATAGATAGATATAGATATAGATGATATAGACATAGATGATATAGATATAGATATAGATATAGATATAGATATAGATATAGATAGATATAGATATAGATATAGATGATATAGATATAGATAGATGATAAATGATAGATAGATGATAGATAGATAATAAAGATATAGATAGAGATAGCTAGATATAGAGATAGATAGAGGTAGAGATAGACATGTTTAGGGAGGTTTATAACCCCTTCAATATGAGACGCAGTGCTTATTTTGAATGTCCCAGAGGCCCTGGCACAATGCTGTGTAGATAGCAGATGATCAGTAAATCCTGACTGAAAAAATTCCAAGGTGGTATTGGCTAAAAGTGATTACTACTAAACCAGTTATCAGTCTTTATAACTTTGGGCATCCCTTAGGATACCCAGCTTTGTAAGACACATTAGAGCTCTCCAGGGGCTGCAGACCCCTGACTAACTTACTGTTTTTTCACTGTGGTCAATTAAATGTCAGTGGAACTCAGTTATTTTCCTGACAGGGACCTCTCAGTCTCACTGCCTTCAGTTTTATGCTATGTGAAGCACTGAATTCAACAAAGTGAACACCAAATAAAAGTATACAGTGGGTTTGTTATAGGCAACCACTTTTTGCTTCCAGATGAGGCAATATGTATGTCCTATCAAACATGGGCTTGGGAGTCAGAACTCATTTTGAATCCCAGGTCTGCCACTGGGAGCTTGGAAAGCCATTGAATTCCTCTGAACTTCGGTTTCCTCATCTCCAAGTCAGGATGATGCTTCCATTTTGCATATAGCTTATGGATTAGGGTCAATGTTTGTAAAATATCTTGACCAGCAATGGATACTCAGTGAAGGACAGCTATTAATCATTAACATTGCTCAGTTCCACCAAGGAGAGGGTAAGGAGACAATGCCAAAGGTTTCCTAACTGTTGTAGACAATTGAGCCCCAATGCCTGAAACATGTTTCAAAGCAGCACAGTTAAGGACCAGATACTAAGCATAGTACATAGACTGAGAGTAAATGCACTTGGACTAAAAGTTCACAGAATGGTGTACCTCTTTTTCAAAACATATAGTTCAAAAACACACAGTTAAAGAAGAGTTGCTGTATTTGTTAGTACTATTAAGTTTCTCCAGTTTTGCAAGTTTATTTTTTTGTGGCTTTCTTTTATAGAAAAAAAAAAAAAAAACGTGCTGACCTAAAATCTTAAGTCTTGGATGGTTAAAAATTGCATAAAAATCAGTAAGAAATGTTTGTCATTTGTTTCCTCAGGGTTACAGCAGACCAAAAGCTTACATTGCTGCCCAAGGTCCACTGAAGTCCACAGCAGAAGATTTCTGGAGAATGATATGGGAGCATAATGTGGAAGTCATCGTCATGATCACAAACCTCGTGGAGAAAGGAAGGGTATGTGGGTAATCTCTTATGGCATCTCCAGAGTAATGATTAGAGGTGCTTCAAATTGCTTTAATAAAGTCAACATCAGGAAGAAGCAAAAGGTATGAGAGCTCATCAGGATTCCCTTTGAGTAAGTATGACAGCTAAAGGAAAACTGTTAACATTATAAGTCAAAATGTTTCACTATAAATCAAGTTATCTGCTATTGAAATGCATTCTTCATACTGTGAGAAATGTAAATGGGGCTCATGGAAAAGCAATGTGGAGTGATCGATTTTAATTCAGAAGAGCTGTATTCCAGTGCTGGCCCTATAGTGACTCAATACATCTGGCCACACTTTCCTCACCTGAAAGGGGAAAATTTGGACCAAATCATTGCAAGTCCCTTTCACTTCCATGACCCTGTCCCTGATATCCTCTACAGCCAATCTGCAATCACTTAGAAAGGAAAAAATAATAATTTAAAAGAGTGAGAGAGTCCATTCCTGTCACAGTCTCAGACCTTTACAGGTTTCAGGGACTACTCTTACATTGCATATTAGATATGGAAATAGCATCATTACTTTCCCTTTTGCAGAGAAAATGTGACCAGTACTGGCCTGCTGATGGTAGTGAAGAGTATGGGAACTTTCTGGTCACTCACAAGAGTGTTCAAATGCTTGCCTATTATACTGTGAGGAATTTTACCCTAAGAAACACAAAGATAAAAAAGGTAAGTCCACAAATGATGGACATTCTCATTTGAGTAACACATCTGGTCCTTTTTCAAGTGAGTGGGTGGTATAACCAAGAAAGGGTAAAAATGTGTATAAAGGCATTAAGAGTTCTTATTATAGCCACACCTCAATCCCAAAAGTTTCTTCCAATTCTCTTAATGCAGCCATGGCTTTGGAGCTAGATTGGATATGGTGCCAGTCCAGTTGGATTGGATATGGTTGCAGTGGGTGTGATGCTCGAACAAAAATTTCTGCCCCTTTGATAACTGCATATCCAACTAAAAATAGTGGAGCTTGAACTAAGAAAAATGAAAAATCAGAACAATGATTAGTTGGGGGGTGGAGAGACAGAAAGAAAGAAGAGAGAGAGAGGAAGAAGAAGAAGGAAGGGAAGGAGGAAGGGAAGGAAGGAAGGGAGGAAGGAAGGAAGGGAGGGAGGAAGCGAGGGAGGGAGGGAGGGAGGGAGGGAGGGAGGGAGGGAGGGAGGAGGAAAAGGGAAGGAAGAAGAAAGAAAGAGAAAGAAAGAAAGAAAGAAAGAAAGAAAGAAAGAAAGAAAGAAAGAAAGAAGAAGAAGAAAGAAAGAAAGAAAGAAAGAAAGAAAGAAAGAAGAAAGAAGAAAGAAAGAAAGAAGAAGAAAAGAAGAAAGAAGAAAAAGAAAGAAGAGAAAGGAAGAAGGAAAGAGAAAGAAAAAAGAAAGAAAGAAAAGAAAGAAAGAAAGAAAGAAGAAGAGAAGAAAGAGAAGGAAGAAGAAAGAAAGAAAGGGAAGAAGAGAGAAGAAAGAAAGAGAAAAAAAAAGGGAGAGAGGAAAGAAAGAAAGAAAGAAAAGAAAGGAAAGAAAGAAAGAAAGGACAAGGGAAAGGAAGAGAAGGGAAGGAAAGAAGGAGAGAAGAGAAAGAAGAAGAAGAAGAAAGAAAGGAAGAAAGAAAGAAAGAAAGAAAGAAAGAAAGAAAGAAAGAAAGAAAGAAGAAAGAAAGAAAAGAAAGAAAGAAGAAGAAAGAAAGAAAGAAAGAAAGAAAGAAAGAAAGAAAGAAAGAAAGAGAGAAGAGAGAGAGAGAGAGAGAGAGAGAGAGAGAAGAAAGAAAGAAAGAAAGAAAGAAAGAAAGAAAGAAAGAAAGAAAGAAAGAAAGAAAGAAAGAAAGAAAGAAAGAAAGAAAGAAAGAGAAAGAAAGAAAGAAAGAAAGAAAGAAAGAGAAAAGAAAGAAAGATTGAGATTGACTGACTCCAGGGTGGAAATTCAGGTAGAGAGTCTGTGTTACAGACTTGAGGAGAATTCCTTTCTCTTTCAGAAACTCAGTCTGCTCTTAAGGCCTTCATCTAATTGCATGAGGTCTACTCTTTTGGAGCATAATCTGCTTTACTCGAAGTCTACTGATTTAAATGTCAATCACATCTAAAAAGATCTTGACAGAAACATCTGGTATGACTGATGTTGACCAAACCACAGGTCACTACAACCTGGCTAATTTGACACATAAAATTAACCATCACAAACAACAGTGTACATGTTTGCTTCACTATGGACTGCCAACATCAAGCTATGAATCCTAAACTGCTGTTTAAGAGCCCTGTGTGTTTTGTGTGTATTCCTATTATTAGCTTTCTGATCTTTTCTAGGGCTCCCAGAAAGGAAGACCCAGTGGGCGCATAATAACGCAGTACCACTACACGCAGTGGCCTGACATGGGAGTGCCAGAGTACTCGCTGCCAGTGCTCACCTTCGTGAGAAAGGCGTCCCATGCCAAGCGCCACGCAGTGGGGCCTGTTGTTGTCCACTGCAGGTGAGTCCCACAGATCACTATCTAATCCATAGAATTGCTTATGCTTGCGCCAAGGGAATCAATGGAACCAAGATTTTGCCAAAATGGGAATGATTTCATGAAGTGGTTTCCCAAGGGGAATGAAATTACATGCGAGTATTGATCACAAGGAAATGAGTAAGTCAGGCTCAGAATTTGATTGCTTAGTATTTCAAAGCGCCAGGTATTTTTATTATGTTTATTATCCTATTTGATTGCTGAACTGGGTTTCAATTTATTAACTGTTTGAGGCAGGCAGAACAATGTTTTGTCATAAAACAAACATTATTACAATAGAATGGCATAAGATAACCCCTGCTCCTAGGACTTAATAATCTATTGTAGAGGGGGGTTTGTTTGCTTGTTTGTTTTAACCTCACCTGAGGACATGCTTGGAGAGAGAAAGAGAGAGAGAGAGAAACACCAACGTGAAAGAGAGACGTCTATCGGTTGCCTCCCATACATGCCCCAACCAGGTGCTCTGGCCGGGAATCAAACCAGCAACATTTTGTTGCACAGGACAGAGCTCAATCAACTGAGCCACACTGACCAGGCTGTTGTAGAGTTATTATGCCAGGTTTACATCAGAGAAAACGAAGCACACGGAGTGTGAGGAATTTGACAAAATACTTTTAAGCTGTTTTAAAACAGTTTGGGTTCTAAAACCCTTTCTCATTTTCCTGAGTTATTCCTAATAAATCCTATTGAATGTGTTTTCGATTCATACTCACCTGATTATTTTAATTCCCAAGCCTGGGTTGATGTTAAGAAATAATGATATAACAGAGAAAGAGGGAATAATGTTAGAGGTTTCAGGAACTATTTTTCAATTAAAATGAAAGTAGCAGTTAACCTTTACTGAATGTTGACTCTATACCAAGCTTTATGACCACAAAAATCAAGTCCATTTCTATGTGCAGTGTTTTGTCAAAGCAGTGTCTGTTTTTATAGAAGCAAGTATTTTCCTTTGATACACAGCTTATCTACCATATTCTAATTACCTGTCTCAGGAGTTATCTTCAGGCAAAGTTTAAGAGACCAATCTTGAGGGGGTTTTTATTTGTTAGCCTGAAGATAAGCTGAGGGAAACAGGAAGATGCAAGAAAAATAGCTCTAAAGGTCAGGAATTGTTTCTGAGCAATGGAGAAGGACCAGGGCATTGTGCAGAGCAGGTGCTAATTTTCCACTCTAGCACTTTCTACTTGTCGGAGTGTCTGAAAAGAATCCCTGTCTATGAATTCTGTCCCTTCCGTAGAGTCTTTGAAGAAGGCAGTAGATAATGGCCCTTTAGAAATGACTGAAGTTATCCTTTAGTCTTCACAATCTCACTGAAATGATATTTTCAGCTGCAGGAAAAGCCTTATCAAATTCTTTTCCCCATGAATGTAGAAATCGTTGCAAGTGTCTCTACCTGGCAATACAGACCCAGGGACCTTTTCTTTTCAGAATTTGGTGATGCTGGTGCTTTGATTTTTTTTCAGATAATTTGCCTATTTGCTTTCTCTGATACATAATATTTTCATTGTATAATATAAAATGAATAATAAATATAATTATTGCAAATAAAAATATACAACAGAAATAGATTGTTTTGCAGTTTGGTAGCAAAAAATAAAAAGAAACTTTTTGTTATTTGAAGTCTATGCATAATAACTAAACTGCTTTATAGTTTTGGATAGCTAATTTTTTATCATGTGGCTCATTTGCTTGAGGAAGGAAATTATTTTCATTTACAAGACAGCTATTAATGACCTATCTTCCAATGTATTCTGTGCTTGACATTGAAATTGTTTTTTCTTTGTGTTCTCTTTAGTGCTGGAGTTGGAAGAACAGGCACATATATTGTGCTAGACAGTATGTTGCAGCAAATTCAACACGAAGGCACTGTCAATATATTTGGCTTCTTAAAACACATTCGTTCACAAAGAAACTATTTGGTGCAAACTGAGGTATGATAAAAAGGGTAACTTTATTTGTCTAAGGGTTGGAAAAGCCACTAAAATGCTAAAGCTGAACAGACCAGAGTTTCTATTATAAGATGAATTAGTCTGGTAGGGCTGCCATATAAAGCACTACGAATTGGGTAGTTTAAAACAGGTACGTATTGTCTCATAGTTTTGGAAGACAGAAGTCCAAAATCTTGGTATTGCTGCCTCTGAAACCTCTAGGGAAGGATCCTTTATTATCTCTTCAAGCTTCTGGCAACCCATGCATTCCTGGAATGGAGCAGTATAATTCAAGTTTCCACCTCTGTCTTCAAAGGGCTGTCTTCCCTCTGTGCTCATGTCCAAATGTTCCTCTTATAAAAGCACTAGTCACTATCTCACTCTAATTATTTACATCTGCAGTGATTCTACTTACAAGTACAGTCACATTCTGAAATGCCTGAGGTTAAGGCTTCAACATATCAGTTGGGGGGTACACAATTTAACCCGTAACAGGTAATTGCATGTAAGTCATAGATGGGCCAGCTAAATTTTGTATATTTTGTGACCAAATGGGGTCTATCTTTAAAATAACACTGGTCACAGAGAAAATTCAGAAAATGGGTAAGTGCATCAATCAACACCCATTTCTGCTAGCAAAATCCTCAAGTTTTTCCTGCACATAGTGAGTGAATGGATTCATTTTCATATTTAAAAAGTATAAATTATGCCCCAATTCTATCCTTTTTTAGGCCCATATTCTTTACACATCTATGATGCAGGAAAAGTTGGCTATCTATATTTGTTTTCGTTATGTTTAATAAAAATGAGTGTAAACTGAAAATTATTGATGGCAGCTTGAAAGTCATTGGAAACACGACTGGTTTAAAAGCAAACCAAATTTTGTTTCATGAAGGAAATGACATTCTAGTCAATAAGACTAGAGAGAAGAATCCTATTTATAAAAGAGAAGATAACTATTAAAAACTGAATAAATAATTACACTAAATTACATATGACTGGCTTAAAGGAGAACTAGAATGGGCAGAGGAGAAGGCCCATCAGAGGTATAGATGTCCTGGGAGTCCTCGTGCAAAATGGAGAAGTGGGCCTCGGGTTGAAGGAAAAGCAGAGAAAAGGCATTTCTTTGCCTCCCAAAGTCTTCCTGCTTCCTTCCCACAAATGTCAGTTCCCAAGAAATAAAGAGGTGAGGGATGAGAAGAGCTATATTCTGTCTCGCCTACCTCTTTTCCTCCACCTGACTTCCTGCCAGCCTGAGAAGCAATCTTTTGTGGGTGTCTCCCCACCCTTAGTAAAACTCTTTCTGTCTGCCAATAGAAGGTACTGCTTTTATACCTAGATGCACATAAGGAAAACCTGAAGTAATATTCTTTACTGTCACTGCTTTGCCAGGAACAGTATGTCTTCATTCATGATGCGCTGGTTGAGGCGATACTTAGTAAGGAGACTGAGGTGCCAGATAGTCATATTCACGCCTATGTCAATGCGCTCCTCATTCCTGGACCGACAGGCAAAACAAAGCTCGAGAAACAATTCAAGGTGAGTCGTCTCAGAAGTGTCCTGGGAGTCACCCAGAATTGAATGTGCCTGCCTCTTCTCATTTGAGTCGACAAGGCCATGGGGATGGGTTGAGAGAGCTGTTGGCACAGTGGCTTGTATTGTTCTTTACAACAGGCAACACAGCCACGTGGTACATTTCAAGGAGAACCTTAATTTTGAGTGGTGAGAAGAAAAAGTTCTCAGAAACCCTAGACTAACTTTTATAAATGCAGAGTTGGTCTGGGAAAGGAGGGCACCGAGCCTAACAGAATGAACAGACAGAACTCATAATACAGACCGTACAAGTGCTCTTCTTACTTTGAAAAAGCCAGACCACTCAGCTGTGAGTGCTATAGCTCAGGCTGTTCGTGCTGCTCTTTGGAAAAAGTCTGCCTCACTCGAAGCCCCTGAAGCTGAATAGGCCACACCACAACAATAGCTTCTTCAACCCGTTTCTCCCACTCACCCTGTCACGAGGCAGTGCACTAGTGAGGAGAGCCTGGGTTTTTTTTGTTCAATATTATTCTTTCTACAAACCAGCTCTCTGACTTCCAGAAATCAGTCAGCAAAGAATCAGAAAGCAGATGTTACCAGGCCTGTCATCTGGGTCGAGGCATTTGCAGAGTCGAGACATCCACATTATTCCTGTACATGCCTCTGACTTCCCAGGATTCCTAGAGAAACAGCCAAGTTCTGAAGAGGGACTATCTGGGAAGAATTCAGAAGACATTGGGAGAAACTAGGAGACGTAGTTAACAAGCCTTGGTTTTAGTTTTCTTTCTTCTCCCCAGCCTATAGCATAAAAAATGTTAGCATTATGAATTGTCTCTGACGTTTTGCCATCTTAGCATCTTTTGCACTTTGGAGGAGTGAGAGAAAGACTAGGGGTGAATGCTGAACTTAGAACCTGCTGTAAGGAAAACAAATGTTTCACATCTGAGTCATAAAGGAATGCTTAAGGATAGAAAAAGTACACAGTGTGGCTTCCAGAAGCAGATGATAAGGAAATATATAATGTTAACAGTAGGTTGTTAGGATAGCTTTCCCCTAAATTAAAAAATACATATGCATTTCCTATTTCAACAGAATTCTCATTTAAATGTGATTTACCCCCTATACAATTACATAAAAGAATTGACATGGCTTCCATTGGATAACCAGGATCAAAATGGAAAATATCGATTATGATGTCAGAATCCAGTAAAAAAGAGAGATATTTGATTCTGTTTCCTGTTAAAATCATAACTAGGAAATGTAGAGGGGTGCTGTATGTCTCTCTGTGTATATATATTGTCATATAAGAAAAGGCATTCATTCAAGTTTATCCGTAGAAAATTTTCTTTGAAATAAATTGCATGTCTATTTATTCAACAAGTATTTATCAGACACCTATTATATGTGAGGCTTTTGTGTTTGATACTGATTTTAAAATTAATATAGAGTAAAGGACCAAAAACATCCACAGAATACTGAAAAATGAGTAATAGAAATTTATCATACTGCACGTGGAAGGCTTATTATGCAGATATAATAATATTTAAAAACAGACAAGCCAGAGGAACCATGAATGTGTGGAGATTGTTATGTGATTGATTTGACATTGCAAATCCTTGTAAGGAAAGGATGAACTAGTCAATAAATAATATTGGGACAATTTCTGTGTGGAAACAAGTAAAATTAGGTCTTTACCACACCGCAAACACTAAAATTATTCAGGATGGGTTTTAAGTACCTCAAGGAGAAAGCAAAGTATTATAACTATTATGGGGAAATACCTTCCAAGGGATTCAGGGTAGAGAACAAATTTTTAAATAAAATCATAATTTACAAAAATCTTAAGGGAAATCTTAATAAATTGGATGTAAATAAGTGATTAAAGAGAACAAAGATATTTGCAACTTTTTAAAACAGACTATAGATTTACACTTAAGATTATCAAAACCCCCTACAAATCAATAAATGACAGGGAAGTAGACATATGAAAAGGCAGTCCTCAAAGAAGAAATCTAAATGGCTGGTGAACACTAAAATTCTCCATCTCACAGTAATTAATAAAATGCAAATCAAAAGCATGATACAGCATTTTTCATATATCAGACGGCCACAGCTTAAACACTGATGACTCCTATTTCTCTATAAAAACACATGTGTGCACATTCAAAAATATAGAAGGGATATTCATTGCTACAACGTTTGACATAGCAAAACATTGAAAATAACCTGATCATTCAGTGATTGGGAAATAGATAAATAGCAAGTATATTATTCATGTAATAGGAGTACTAAAAGAATGAATAAAATTCAACCAATATCTATATACATACACACATACACACACACACACATACACAACATGCAGTTTATCGCCCAACTGTCCCACATTTAAATAGAAGAAATTGATAGTCCACACCCATAGAGGAAGCCATGGGCAAAATCTCTCCAGTGCTGAAAGTCAAACTAAGAAGTAAGTGTTCTCTGCTTCTTCTAGCTTTCCTGACATAAAACACAGGTGTGCCATGGAGTTCCCTAAAACAAGGTTTAGTTCAAGGAATTCTTGAAAAAAAGTCAGATATTTATTTATATTCAATATCTTACCTTTGTTGGGCTGTGTGTATGTGTGTGTGTGTATTTGAGTGACTTTAATGAAATAATCTGTATGTTTCCTTGATTCCCATTCTCAGCTCCTGAGTCAATCAAATATACAGCAGAGTGACTATTCTACAGCCCTAAAGCAATGCAACAGGGAAAAGAACAGAACTTCTTCCATCATTCCTGGTAGGCTATGTTGAATCTTGAAAACAAAGAGTGTTTTTTCTTTTATAATAGGACCCTTATAAGTAATTTAACAATATTTGTACATTTAGAACAAAGCAATATATTCATATTTTTCTAATTATGCTGGATAATGTAACTTTTAAAAAGGACTCTCAAACCCTGAAGTCTCAAAATACACAACCAGCCTCACCAGAGAACCTCAAGCCATAGGTTATTGATAGCTCCAAACAGGATACTCAAGGCAAGTCACAAACAGTGTCTGACACTGGCTGCACCAGAGATCTTCCAAAAAGATTGAGAGTCCTAGCAGGCCTACTTAATACACAGAAACAAACCCAAATGGGCAGCCAAAATGGGGAGAAAGAAAAAAAGCCCCAAATGAAAGAACAAGAGAAGTCTCCAGAAAAAGAGCTAAATGAAATGGAGATAAGCAATCTGTCAGATATAAAGTTCAGAATACTGATTGTAAGGATGCTCAACAGCATGAAAAAAGATCTGGAAACTATGAAAAATGACTAGTCAGAAATGAAGAATGACATAGCAGAAATAAAGAATATATTGGAAGGAAAAAACAGCAGATTAGAGGAAACTGAGTATTGGATCAGCAAATTAGAAGACAGAGTAGAAAAAACCACTCAATCAGAGATCCAAAAAGAAAAAAACAATTAAAAAACAGGACAGTCTAAGGGAGCTATGGGACAACATGAAATGTAGCAATATTTGCATCATAGGTGTGCCAGAAGATGTTGAAAGGAAGCAAGGATTAAAGAACCTGTTTGAAGAAGTAATGGAAGAAAACTTCCCTAACTTGGTGAAGGAAAAAGTCACACAAGTTCAGAAGCACAGAGTCCCAAGCAAGAAGAATACAAAGAGGCCCACACCCAGACACATCATAATTAAAATGCCAAGAATTCAAGACAAAGAGAGAATATTAAAGGCAGCAAGAGAAAGCAATCTGTTACTTACAAAGGAGCTCCCATAAGGCTCTCAGCTGACTTCTCAACAGAAACTCTACAGGCCAGAAGGGAATGGCATGAAGTATTCAAGGTAATGCAAAACAAGGATCTGAAACCAAGACTACTCTATCCAGCAAGGCTATCATTCAAAATAGATGGTGAAATAAAGAGCTTCACAGACAAAAAAAAGATTAAAGGAGTTTATCACCACCAAACCAACATTGCAGGAAATGTTAAAGGGGTTGCTGTAATTAAAAGTAGAAATAGAAGCATTGCAAGAAATGTTAAAGGGACTGCTGTAATAATAAGAAATAGAGAGAGAAACATAGGTATAACAAATTAAAATGGCAGTAAATAAGGACCTATCAATAATAACCTTAAGGACTTTAAGGGAGAGATCAACAGCCATACAATCATAGTAGTGGACTTTAACACCCCCCTGACTTCATTGGATAGATCTTTCAGACAAAAAGTCAACACAAAAAGAGTGACTGTAAATGGCACACTAGATCAGATGGATTAATCTGATATTTACAGAACATTTCACCCCAAAGCGGTAGAATATATATTCCTCTCAAGTGCACATGAGTCATTCTCAAAGATAGACCACATTAGGACACAAAACACGTCTCTGCAAGTTAAAAAGGATTGAAATCTTATCAAGCATCTCAGATCACAATGGCATGAAATTAGAAATCAACTACAGTAAAAACACTCAAAAACATTCAAACACATGGAGACTAAATAACTTTATTAAACAATGGATGGATTACCAGTAAGATCAAGAAAGAAATCAAAACCTTCCTGGAAACAAATGAAAATGAACGCACAACGACCCCAAATCTATGGGGCGCAGTGAAAGCAGTCCTAAGAGGGAAGTTCATAGCACTACAGGCCTACCTCAAAAAGCAAGAAAAAATTTTAGTAAACTATCTAACCCTACAAGTTAAAGAATTAGAAAGCTCCCCTATGAAGCCATCTGGCCCAGGGCTTTTGTTTGCTGGGAATTTTTTTGTTACTGCTTCAATTTCATCAGTTGTTATTAGCTTATTCACATTTTCTGATTCTTCCCGATTCAGTTTTATGTGATCCCAGTCATATGTGGAATCTAATAAATAAAATAGGCTGAAGAACAAAATAGGTCCAGAGACGTGGAAGCATGGAGAAGACTGATAAATCTCAGGGGGAAGGCAATGGTGGAGGGGTAGGGGGGAAAGATTAATCAAAGAACTTAAATGCATGACTCATGGACACAGACAATAGTGTGGTGAAGGCCTCTGGGGTTCGGGGGGTGGATGTGGGGTGGAAGGGATCAATGTGGAAAAAAAGGGGGGATATCTGTAATACTTTCAACAATAAAGGTAAATTTAAATAATAATAATAAATTAATAAACTGCAAAATACATAGTAAAATGAGCTTAAAGGTCACAGACATGCAGCTTGAGAAATGTAGCTGCGTTTTGCACTTTGAGGGTGGAGGGGGAGGTATAGCACTGTACGTATGGTTGTTTACCATGAATGTTCTGTGTTGCAGTGGAAAGATCACGGGTTGGCATTTCATCCCTTAGTGGGGAAGGCACAGACTACATCAATGCCTCCTACATCATGGTAAGTTAGAGAAGTCACTGGGGGACTGCCTGCCAGTTTGTGTCACCAGACCCAAAACCAGAGTGAGCTGCCTGAAGCAGTAACTGTGGACATGGGCAGCACTGGTGGACGAGAGTCAGGGTGATGAGGGCAGGTCTGCCACCCACAGTGGCAACAGACAACAGCATTCCTCAATGCTTTTATGTATGCTGGGACTGGGGAAGCCTGCAAATAAGCAGATGCAAGAAGCAAACACCATTCAGGGTTGATGAATAGACACAAAGCATATGCTCACCCATCAAAGAGAGGGCCTCTGAACACCAAAGGTGCCCTGTTACCAGAGGTGTGAAATTTGGCGCTCTGCACTGGGACATGTGGAAAGTGAGAAACATAAACTCTCCTCTAGATTTCCACCCTATAGAGTATAGGAGATATGGTTCATAAGTCATTTTGATAAGTCTGCTCCTAGAGCTGATAGCTGTGTAAACTTGAGCACAGCACTTAACTTCTAAGCATATGTTTAATCATCTGTAAAATGGGGATCATATTTTCTATCCCATAGTACTGCTGGGAGGAATAATCAATCAACTTAAGGGGAATAAAATGCTTAGTGCTATGCCTGGTATATAGAAGTACCCCCTAAACATTGACTAAAGTAATCATATTATTATTTATAAACACAATCTGAGATAAAGACTGCCATACAATGCTTATAAATGTTTTCTGGATATTTAAAGTCATATGTCAAGATTCTGTCTACCTTCTCTTTGATTTTGTAGGGTTATTACCAGAGCAATGAATTTATCATCACACAGCATCCCCTTCTCCACACCATCAAGGATTTCTGGAGGATGATATGGGATCATAATGCCCAGCTGGTGGTTATGCTTCCTGATGGTCAAAACATGGTAAGGCCCTCAGGACACTTTCAGTACTATCCTTAAGGGAGAAATATCAGGTACCAACAGCCAGAAGTCCAGTAAACAAACAAATAATGTTTTCAACTAATAAACTATTGTCATTAGAGTTGCACCTTGACTGTTATTGGGCCTGGCTTGGTTATGCAATCAGGTCTGAAATTGTTGAATGACAGTTTTAAATAAGGGTGGGTTAAAAATAACTTAAATGTAAGTATTTTGTGACACAGTCTAAGAAAGTTACAATCTCAATCTTTGATGAAGTCAGTCCATATGCTTCCTTTTTTTTTTTTTTTTTTTTATAAAACTTGGTAAGATATTTGGAGATTCCCTCAGTTTAAGGAGATGCATAGAAGACCAATTTGGAATAAAATGAACTCCTGATATCAGAAGGACTTTTTTTAGTATCAGAAAATCATGGGTGCCCTATGCTAGTACTCATATGTATTTGGAGAACCCCCAAAATAAAAACAAATTAATATTTTAATTAGTCTTTGCGTATATACCTCGAGATTCATTTTTTGTCCTTAAAGTTATGCTGACCATTCCAAATGATGCTGTAAATTACTGAGCTCTTAAAATCACTTGACATTTATCTACTCACTTATCAATTATAGAAACAACAATTAATCTTTGTTATTGATAGACTAAGAAAGAAAAATAACAAAGCAATAGTTTGGGTTCTTAAGTTTTATTCTGCAGATCAATCTGGTTTAAGATACAAAATTTGAAGGCGAAATTTTGCAATTCAAAGGAAAAATTGTGTTGAATTTTTTATGACAACCAGTTCACTTCACAGCCTGCTTAATTAAACGTTTTATTAAAATCTAGTGTTTCCTTTGGTTTTTAATCCTCCAGGCAGAAGATGAATTTGTTTATTGGCCAAATAAAGATGAGCCTATAAATTGTGAAAGCTTTAAGGTCACTCTTATGGCTGAAGAACACAAATGTCTGTCTAATGAAGAAAAGCTTTTAATTCAAGATTTTATCTTAGAAGCTACACAGGTATGAATATAATTTAAATGACAAACTTTTCATCTTAAGCACATGTTAAATATATACTCATTGAAGGATCTTTTCTAGCAATAAAAAGAAGGAAACTGGTAAGACAGGTTACCTAAATAATAAATTTTACTTTACTCATCACTTTCACTTTTAAAATCTTATAGAATCATTAAATAATTAATAAGCACTAAATGACAGGGTTCCTGACTTCTACACACACAGGAAATCAAAGGTTTCTCTTTTACTTCAGAACGGTTGCTGATAGAACTTAAGTTGAAAGTTAACACAGTAAAAAAAAATCAATCCTTATTCTCATGTGTTAAGGCAAGTGCTTACCTTGGATTCTCCTAAGTAAAATGGAAAACATGTTACCTTCTAAACTAACTCATTGCTCTTCAGGAATGTATGAGTTGATGGGTAAAGTGCTTTGAAAATATGCAGTACAATGAACTAGAATTGTTTTCCTAAACTCTTGATTATCTATAAGGTATTACTCTAAATTATTTGTCAATATTTACATAATTACACTACAGTACATTAATTTGTTGTATAGCTGTACTAAAATACTAAAAAATACTAGGAATGATGTGTAAGGAATGTGAGGTCCAGAGTACCTTCATGATCAAAAATCAAGTTTTAGATGGTTTAATTGTTTCACTTTACAATACCTTAATTCTGAAACTGGTAAACCATATATGGTATATAAGAAGATTCACTGTTCTTCAGAATATATGAATGACCAAGACATATACATTTGATAATGCAAATAATTAATAATATAAGCATTGCAATGAAATAGCATCCCACTTGATCAAACAAACAAAAAATAGGTGGATTCCAGTCTCACTGATGGCCAATGTGGCCATGAGAGAGTGACTTATATTCCTTATTTGTAAAATGAGGGGCAGATACCAAAAGAATACTAAGATCCCTGAGAGCTCTTAACATTTCATGCTAATATCCACCTGTAACATTTCCCTAAACACTTCAGAATCACCCCTTCAGATCTGTAGTGTCTCATGCCCTCCCATAAAAAATGTATTATGAGAGTAATAATCATTAGATACCCATTTTCTTGTCATACCCATTATCCTCATTACTGATCATGTCTAATATCTAGCTTGGCCTTGGGTAATCAGCCCATTTTTCTCCTGGTATATGCAGAAAATAAACATTCATGGTTGACCTCAATTCAGTATGTCTCCTGATCATAAATCAGCTGTTGCTGACACCTTGATCACCCAGGAGTATAGCATAGGGATGGGAAGTATTTCTAAACTAATGGTAAAAGAGGGAAAGACTGAAGTAGGCAATATCATAACTTCAAACATTTATGTGCACTTTCCCCCCATACACATACACACACAAAAAATCACAGGATTTGAGGTTGGTAGAGGGGTGAAGGTTTATACTGTAGAGACCAGGGTTTGTTTTGGTGTCCAGGAGGTTTGGAGTAAACTACTAAAATTAAGCTCTGGGGGCTTTTACTTATTTATTCATTATATGAATATTATTAATTATTAATATTGAATAGATTAAAAAGAATCTTTATAAAATATTTACAAGGTGTAAAATGATACTATCAATGAGTTCAAGGAAAAGAACCACCTTTGCCTGTGAAGTCCCTCAGGAGCCCCCATCCCATTCTGTCCTTCCACCCTGCTGAGGCAGCCACTTCCTAAAGCCGTGTTTATCGCTCTTTTGTTTTATTTTCTAATTTTACCTTTTGTCTTTGTATTCCTTAACACCGTGCTCTTTAGTTTCTAATGTTTTTGAACTTCAAATAAATTATATTATGTGTATTTTTCAGTTTTTTCACTTTTCTTCATCATGCTGCTTCTGAGATGTACCCATGGAATTAAGTATAGTTCCAATTCATTTAATTCTGCTGTTTAGCATTCCAGTTTATGAATGTACTTTTTTCATTCTACATTTGCGTTATTACTTGTTTGTGTTTGTTTGCTTTGTTTTGTTGTTTTGTTTTGCTATTGCAAATAATACAGCTATGAATATTTTTCAACATATGCAAAATTTTTCTCTTGGGTGTGTCTGGGAATTCCTCCTCTGGGTCATTAGCATGAGCATCTTCAACTTTCTGTAACTTTATTAAATAATGCCAACTGTTCTCCAGAGTGGTTCTTCCAGTCCACCTGCCCATCAGGAGTGTTTGAATCATTCGGAATCCCCACCTCCTCACCAGTGTTGTGATGAGAATGATATGGAATCTCATGTTGCTTTAATTTGCACTTCTCTAGTTGCAAATGAAGTTCAATATCTTTACATCTTCTTTTATGGATTTGCGGCCCATGATTTTTGCCCATTATTCTATTACATTATATACCATTTTCTTATTAATTTATTGGAGGCCCTTTTATACTCCTAACACTAATCCTCTGTCAACTGTACATGTTGCAAATATCTTCTTTCCTGTTTGTGATTTGACTTTTTTCTTTGTGATTTCCTTGGTGAATAAAAGTTTTAATGTTTAATCCATGCAAATTTATTACACTTTTTCTTTCCCACTTTTATAAGGAAATCATCTGGTGTCTCTTAAAAAAATCCCCTTTTTACCTGGAAAAGTCAGCTTTTTACCTTTTTTACTAAATGTTTTATAGCTCCACCTGGAATGGACATTTTGTATTATGTTTTGTGGTGCAGGGTTCCAATTTCCTTATTTTCCATGTGGATAACCATTGTCCCAGCATCCTTACTGATCAGCAATACCAGTTAGGTCTTAAACAAGATTTCTATGGTATACATTTGGGCTTGTTTCTGGGATCTCTATGTATTCCATTGGTCTCTTTGTTGACACCTCTGCCAAAACTATAGGGTCTTGTTCATTCTTACAGGATATCAGACTTTTTGATATCTAATGAGATAATCTCCTATATTGATTTTCTTCTTCAGTAGTATCTTGGCTATTTTGGACTTTTGCACTTCCATGTAAAATTTAAGTTCTGCTGCTTGTTTTTAAATGTAGCATTTGATTGACTACACTTCAGGAGCCTGGAGGTCAGAAGTTTAAGGGATTTAAAGTCACACAGGCTGGTTGGTCACTTAAGCAAGAATCAAAACTGGGACAGGATTGGAACCTAGAGCTCCACCCTCCTTGCCAGCGTCTTCTCCTCTGTGTCCTGCAGTCTCCTTCTTCACTTAGTTAAACTTGAGTAATGCTGCTGTTGGAAAACGTCTATGTTATTTTAAAAATAAATTTTGACACTGAAGATTTCTTTTTGTAAGTTTAAATTTAGCATCACGGACACATCTTTTGTTGCATACATTCATGGTTTGATTGGCATGATAATCCCGAAAGTAAGATTTATTGTTAGAATACAAAAAGAGATAAAGTTCTACATGATGAATGTGGCCTCACAGCAATTTCTTCTCTCTGTGAAGGACAGGCTAACACTACTGCTGCTCACTCATGTGTGTCATTTGCTTTTATCACCTGCCTATAATCCTGATTTTCTTCAATTATTCTACTCAGTAACCAATATGATTATTTTAAACACATGATTTTTTCTTTGTTCTTATAGGATGATTATGTACTTGAAGTGAGACATTTTCAGTGTCCCAAATGGCCAAACCCAGATAGCCCTATTAGTAAAACTTTTGAACTTCTAAGTATTATCAAAGAAGAAGCTGCCAGCAGGGATGGGCCCATGATCGTTCACGATGAGTAAGTTCCACACTTTAAACCAGTTGAGGCCTTAGCATCCTCTAGGTGTATGCATATTTCTGTTGTCTTTGTACTCACCTGATGCTTTAGGTCAATGTGGTGATTCAGTCCAGGTCGATTATCTGCTTCTTATGGACAAGGTTAACATGGAGTGTTGATTTTTGTTTA
>NC_142090.1:144155-204155 GCF_054644295.1 Miniopterus natalensis
ACTCATAGGTATAAGGTCTCACAAGTGTGGTTACCTGAAGAAGGGGGTGGGTGAGGGAGAATTGGGTAAAGGGCTCAAAATATAGGATAACACCCCAGGCGGTGTGGCTCAGGGGTCGAGTGTCAACCCATGAACCAGGAGGTCTGCAGTTCGATGCCCGGTCAGGACACATGCCTGGGTTTTGGAATCGATCCCCAGGAGGGGGTGTGCAGGAGGCAGCCCATCAATAACTTTCTCTCATCACTGATTTTTCTCTCTCGCCCTCCTTCCCTCCCTCCCTCTCTGTGAAATCAATAAAAACACATTAAAATATATATATACAGTCAAAGGTGGTTAAGCATACAACTGAATATACAGATACCAAGTTATGATGAAAAGTACCTGGCAATTACGTGATGTTAGGAACCAAAGTTACCTCCGAAACTTTAATCTCTTAAAAAGCTCCAATAAATGAATTGCAGGTAACCTGCAGAGAAGGAAACGTCCAAGCGACTTGTGACTTATCAAGGACACTGGCTGCCGCAGTGATACGGAGCTTTCAGGTTTCAGGGAGATGATGGCATCTAACAAAGTCATAACTTCAGGGATGCTTGACCTCCTTCCAGTCAAAAGAAGAAGAAAAAGTTGCCTAACGTAAAAAATTACAGGTACTAGTTAACTCCTATGCCTAAGTCCAAATTCAGATGTTGAAAACCCATAGCCCTAAATAAAAATTTATTCACTCTCTCTAGTTTTTCAGCATTGTGCCTAGAAGAGGAAGGTAAGAGAAATGGAAATAGGCATCAAGGATGAAAAAATAACGCAAATTAACCTTTGTCAGTGAAAAATACTGCCTCAGGAAAAGGCTACGAACCATAAGACTGATTGCTCAAACCGTATGTCCTCTGGCCACCAGGCCAGTGTCAAGAAACAGCCTGAGAAACGAACAAACCTGAGTTGAGCAATGGGAACGAAAGAGACAAAGTTATGGGATCAGGAAGACTGCTCTCTGACGAGGAGCAGCCCCAAATGGCTTCAATGCCTTTAGTATATAGTAAGTGACAATTGGTAATGAGGTGAGGGTGATACAAAGTATCGCCTTCAAGGCTGCATAAACACTCTTTCAGAGGTAAACTCCCTGCCTCCCGCGTGAGCCCAGACCGTGGTAATTTCTTTATCTCCGCTCCTCATGGGAACTTGTGGGGAGGGTTGAGTCCTTGACTTCAAACCCTCAGGTGACATGGGCCATGTCCGGACACGTCACCAGCTCCCAACAGGCCGGGGAAAGGGCTGCTTTACTTTCCCTTCTTGTCCAGGATCGGGAGGGTGAGGCAGTAATTCTAGCTAAAAAACAGAATGACTAACTGCAAGAGTAAAACTAAAATAACTATGAACACCTGGCAGTGATGAACTGGCACCAAAGGTACGAGGCATGTCTTCCCTCCAGTCTCTGCAAGCAGACACTCTCAGGTGACTGAGGGTCTCCCTCATGATGTGCAAGGGCCTCAGAGGGACTCTAGAATACAATTGTAACTAGGCTTTGGCCCGTCTGGGGAGTGCATATAAGGTTTGGTCGCCCAGCATTTCGGTCCTCAGGGTTGTTTTAGACAGCCTGTGAGAGAAACCGAGGCACGTAAACTGAGCGAGGGTGACCATCAGGCTTCGCAGCCTCTGAGCACCTCCTCCACAAGCAGCACACTCTGACCCACCACGTTGATCCCCAAGGATTCGGCTCGCAGCCGTGACCCTCGAACCCACACTCTCACCGTATAATCCTATCACCCATGTGTTGTTACGATTTAATAGGCCTCACCTGGCCAACTGGTCTGTTTAACCTACACTTTCGCTGGTCTCTATGCTCCCGGAACACTGTTGCATTTGTCCCTCAGTTAAAAAACTGGACAGGAACCGTTAGACAGGAATCACTTTCTAGGACAGGAAATGGAGCCTCCTCTTCTTACCTGTGCCCTAGTGACATTGTAGGGAACATCGCTGGGCTAGCTCTTTATTTTTAATATATTTTTATTGATTTCAAAGAGAGGAAGGGAGAGGAAGAGAGAGCTAGAAACGTCAATGATGAGTCAGTGATCGGCTGCCTCCTGCACACCCCCTGCTGGGGATCAAGCCTGGAACCGGGACATGTGCCCTGACAGGGAATGTAACCTCGATCTCCTGGATCCTAGGTCGATGCTCAACCACAGAGCCACGCTGGCAGGACTCGGCTAGCTCTTTAAATTGGCAGCTAATAACTTGTATCTGGAGGTGGTGAATGCCGAAGTCTTTGCAGGAAAACAATAAAGCCAGTCGTCCTCAACACTGTGGCTTGAAGGACAAGGTTAACTGTGGTCTCTTTCCTCCCTGCATCTTTTCATAGCTATGGAGTTCCCTCTCTCTCCTTCCCTCCCTCTCTCTCTCTCCCTCTCCCTCTCCCTCCCTCCCTCTCCCTCTCTCTCCCTCTCCCTCCCCCTCTCTCCCTCCCTCCCTCTCTCTCCCCCTCACCCTCTCTCTCCCTCCCTCCCTCTCTCTCCCCCTCCCCCTCTCTTCCTCTCCCTCTCTCTCTCTCTCTCTCCCTCTCCTCCCCCTCCCCCTCTCTTTCTCCCTCCCTCCCTCCCTCTCTCTCCCCCCTCTCCCTCCCCGTCTCCCTCTCCCTCTCTCTCTCCCTCCCTCTCTCTCTCCCCCCTCCCCCTCCCCTCCCCTCTCCCTCTCTCTCCCTCCCTCTCTCTCCCCCTCCCCCTCCCCCTCTCTCCCTCTCCCTCTCTGTCTCTCTCTCTCCCTCTCCCTCTCCCTCCCCCTCTCTCCCTCCCTCTCTCTCTCCCCCCTCCCCTCTCCCTCTCTCTCTCTCCCCCTCCCCCTCTCTCTCTCTCCCTCTCCCTCCCCCTCTCTCTCTCCCTCTCCCTCTCCCTCCCCCTCTCTCTCTCTCCCTCTCCCTCTCCCTCTCCTCTCTCTCCCTCCCTCCCTCTCTCTCTCTCTAACCCCTCTCCCTCCCCCTCCCCTCTCCCTCTCTCTCTCCCTCCCTCCCTCCCTCTCTCTCTCTCTCTACCCCTCACCCTCTCTCCCCTCTCCTCTCCCTCTCCCTCCCCCTCTCTCTCCCCCTCCCCCTCTCTCTCCCTCCCTCCCTCTCTCTCTCTACCCCTCTCCCTCCCCCTCCCCTCTCCCTCTCTCTCTCCCTCCCTCTCTCTCTCCCTCCCCCTCCCTCTCTCCCTCTCTCTCCCCCTCCCCCTCCCCCTCTCCCCCTCCCGCTCCCCCTCTCCCCCTCCCCCTCTCCCTCTCTCTCTCTCCCTCCCTCTCTCTCTCTCTCCCCCTCCCCCTGCCCCTCTCCCTTCCCTCTCTCCCTCTCTCTCTGCAGACTGCCACACTGTGCAGGCATGGGTGGAGTATTTAAGAGCCATTAGGCACTCGCCACTCCCGCAACAGGATGAGTTGGTCATGGACCAGGGAAGTTTGCAGTAGGGACCTCGGTGACTGCAAGACAACGTCCATACACCCAGGAACACTGTGAAATCACACAAGGCCCTTCCCCACAGATTTTCCCTATTAGGTCACTAGTTCCAATGGAGACAGAGTTTGTTGGGTTGTTGTTTTTTAATATGTATCTTTCTTGATTTCAAAGAGAGGAAGGGAGAGGGAGAGGGAGAGATAGAAACATCAAGGATGACAGACAGTCACTGATCGGCTGCCTCCTGCACACCCCTGACTGGGGATCGAGCCTGCAACCCGGGCATGTGCCCTGAACCAGGAAGCAAACTGTGATCTCCTGGATCCTAGGTCGACGCTCAACCTCTGAGCCACACCCAGCCAGGCTGGGGAGAGAGATCTTTGCCCTTTGGCTGGAAGGATGTTCTTTTCTTCACTTTCTCTTCCTTCCTTTGTGTCTGTAGTTAAACTCAGATGAACTTCTTTGAGCTTCTTGAAATCCTCAATGTAGCGCTAAGGGTTAAGGGTTGAGAGACCCTAGGCTACAGGTAAGGGTCAAGAAAATTAAGAACAGGGGAAAGAATAGATGGCTGTTCTTTAACGTTCACGTTTCTGTTGGAGTTGCTTTGTGAGGGTCTCAACAGGACATGATGCTAGATAAATGAGAGCCCAAAATATTCTGACTTGGAAAATGAGGGACACTTGGCGGTTTCTAACCTTCCTAGACAAGGCCCACAGGGCTCACCCCCGGGGCCGGAGGTGCTGTCTCTGGCTGGCTGCCCAGCTCACGTGCAGGGAGTATGCCCACCCTCCCTGCGACTGGGCATCTGGGGCTGCTGGGAGGTCTGCCCTCAGGGCACCAGGAAAGCTCCACATCCCCTGTCCCCCTGGGCGAAAGGGACCCTGCCCTGCTGTGGTTCTCAGGCCACAGGACTACTGCCCGGACAGCCCAGAGACTAGCAGGGACGCCTCTGACTCTCGGCTGGGAATTTACGTCCTCCGCAGATGGGAGCCAGTCCACAGTGTCTGCAGATACCCCATTGGGGTGACATGCCCCTGGGGGTGAAATGTGACGAGTCCCTCAAGCTTTGGTTTTATCTGTGTGTGTTTTTTTATCTTTATTGTTGAAAGTATTAGAAATGTCCCTTTTTCCCATTTACCCCTCGCGCCCGCTCCCTTCCCCTCTCCAGCCTTCCCCTCACTATGGCCGGTCCCTCACGGGCACGGACACTATGGCCGGTCCCTCACGGGCACGGACACTATGGCCGGTCCCTCACGGGCACGGACACTATGGCCGGTCCCTCACGGGCACGGACACTATGGCCGGTCCCTCACGGGCACGGACACTATGGCCGGTCCCTCACGGGCACGGACACTATGGCCGGTCCCTCACGGGCACGGACACTATGGCCGGTCCCTCACGGGCACGGACACTATGGCCGGTCCCTCACGGGCACGGACACTATGGCCGGTCCCTCACGGGCACGGACACTATGGCCGGTCCCTCACGGGCACGGACACTATGGCCGGTCCCTCACGGGCACGGACACTATGGCCGGTCCCTCACGGGCACGGACACTATGGCCGGTCCCTCACGGGCACGGACACTATGGCCGGTCCCTCACGGGCACGGACACTATGGCCGGTCCCTCACGGGCACGGACACTATGGCCGGTCCCTCACGGGCACGGACACTATGGTCGGTCCCTCACGGGCACGGACACTATGGTCGGTCCCTCACGGGCACGGACACTATGGTCGGTCCCTCACGGGCATGGACACTGTGGTCGGTCATGGGCATAAACACCTGCAAGGTCATTGGTGACTCTCTTCCCTCCTCCCTCTTCCCTCTGAAACCCGTCGGTCTGACGCTTTATTTCTGACGCCTTTTTGGACCTGCCTTAGTTAAACATAACTATTACTCACGATGCCACTTCGAGATTTAAAGTTCTCCCAGAGACTCTCCTACTATATTATTTCACCTGTTCTTTGACTATTTGAGCCCCACGCACTGTTCTGTCCAAGACTTGTCTGGGAGGATGTGCTGACAGTCCCCCGGGTGCAGCGCAGCCTTCACCACACACGACCTGGGTACTGTTCATCCTGAAAGGGGGCTGACAAGGGAGGGCGCCCACGGGCCCAGGAGAAAGTCCGCGGCCTGAGCACAGTCTGGCGGCAGGAAGGCCGGGTCCGCCCTCAGGACCTGCGGGCGCTCGGCTCTCCCAGCTCCTGCGGCGCCCGCGCCTCACCCACGCGGGGGAAACTAGCGGGAGAAACCGCCCGCCGCCGAAGGCTTCTTGACAGGCACTCGCAGGCCCCAGAGCAGCCAATCACCGCGCGGTGGGGCGGGTCCTTCCACAGGATGCGAAGACCCGCCCACCAGGCGCTAGCCCAAGATCCTGACCGTGACTGACACACAGGCTCCATGCTACGCCCCGCCCTTTCAGCTTCTTCTGACCACCCATTGGCCCGCAGGGCCCTGTGATCGCAGCACTGATTGGTGGCTTTGCCTGACGCCTCTATAAGGCGGGAACCTAGCCCCGGGCGCCCTCACTCCTCCTGAGGGCAGGTAGCGCGAGGGGCTCAGAGAGGGCGCTCGGCCAGAGTGGGCAGCGCAGCAGGAGAGCCGGGACACTGACAGGAAAATGGGGACCTTGCTGTACGAAACCCTTAGCCCGAGGCCTTCGAATTCCAGCCCAAGACCCTAGATGCATCTCCTCCTGAGATGCTCCAAGTCCTCTCAGCATTGAAGGACCCCAAGTCTCCTCACCCAGATAAACACTAAACCCCCCAATGCTCACATCCCCAGACACCCTGAAAACCCCATTCCCCTCAGCCGGGGGCACTCTAAATACAGCCCAGAAAGACCAAACCTCCCACAACTCAAACCCTAAATACCCCCATCCTGGGAACTCAATGTCAGGAAGCCTGAAACCCCTTAATGAGAGACCCCAAATCTCCTCACCCTCAGAGGTCCCAAATCCTGTCACCCCGAACATTCTAAATGTCCTTGACCAGAAAAACCCCAGATCTTGTCCAAGTCTCCTCAGGCTGAGAAGTCCCTGCCCCTTGGAGACTGCGCCTCATTATGCGCAGATTTTTCTAGAATGTCCAGGTGGAATTCCCTCCATTGTCGCCGGCACAGCCCCTCCTAGCTGTCAGCGCGCCTCCAGCCTCGACCCTCAGGACCTCCAGACCCCAACTTTCCCCTCAGGGCCCCTCAGGACCCCACGGTCACCCCCCAGGCCCCTCACACACCCCGCGGCGCCCCCCAGGGCCCCTCAGAGGCCCCTGCTGAGCCCCCCAGGGCCCCTCAGGACCCCCACGGTCACCCCCCAGGCCCCTCACCCACCCCTGACCCGCCTCCCCAGGGCCCCCCAGGGCCCCTCAGACGCCCCGGCTGAGCCCCCCAGGGCCCCTCAGAGGCCCATGAGACAGCGAGGCGGGAGCTGCGGGAGCGAGTCTGCTTCCACCGGCGGGTCTGCATGGCCGCGTCCCCGTCCCAGCCGTGCCCTGGTCGCAGCTGGGTCCCACGTCTTCCCCTCTGGACGCCCTGCCCGACGGGGAGACGGGCTGTCACCCTCTCAGCACCTCCTCGTTCCACAGGCACCTTGGCCTCGGGCTCAGGGACTCGGGGTCGCAGCACCATGAACCCCGACAGGTGCTCGCAGGGGAGCCCTGAGGAAGAAGGGGGAGAGCGGGGTGGAAACCCAAGGTGGGAGCTGGGGGTCCGCGGGGAGCCGGGGAGCAGGGCTGGGTGCCCCTCTCTGCGCATGGGCAGCGCGGAGGCCGGGAGAGCCCCCCAGGGGTCAGGGCGGGGTCAGGTCACGGCGGGGGCACGAGCGCCAGAGCGGCTCAGGAGCCGGGACGCGACGGGCGGGGCGGGGGACAGAGCGCTTCGTCCCGGCCCCGCAGAGGCCACAGAGGCCTGGCTGCTCCCCGCGCGAGGCGGCGCGAAGGCCCCGCTGCGAGTTCTCCCGCAGGAGTGAGTTGTCGACGGAATCTGTTATCGTCTCCAGGCCAGAGCCGCTCTCAGAGACATTTCCGTCTACTTCCCCCGGGAAGAGCGGGCACAGGTGGGAGACGGCAGAACGCGGTGCGGGAACGTGAAGAGGAGCCACGAGGGGCTCCCAGCCTAGGGGACGGCGGTGCTGGGCCGGGGGACCCGGGACACGGCGCACGGGGCTCTCTCCTCAGGCGCTCTGCCTGCAGCGCCCTCCCGGGTGGGCACCAGTCCCGGGGATGCTGCTCCTGCGTCAGTGCAGGGCTCGCGCTGGCCGCGCAGAGCTCTCAGCACCTGGTTCTGGACTCTCCGTCCCACCCCCTCCCCTCCCCCCCCATCGCATCCCATCCCCACCGGCTTGCTGGCCTTTGTTCCTCCTTCAAACTCTTCACTTTCAGGACCAAGGTTTTGTTTCCTTCCCGGTCTCAGAGCCCCTCGACCAGCTGTCATGTGTCACCGCAGGCAGGCCACCAAACCCCAGGCGGAGGACCCTGAGGACCCTGGTGAGGAGAGGACCCCGAGGCACAAGGTGAGGGGCCTGGAGAACTCAGAGGTGCCCTCCCGGAATGGACCTGGGTTTAGGTCAGGCTGCATCTCAGGAGTTACCAAGGGAACTGTGTTTGCTTGTTCAGCAAACAAGCAAGATGCAGAACTGTTATACAGTAAGGGGCTATTCATATAAACTCTTTAAATGGGTAAAAGAATTATATGTTTTTATTGTCGACACTATTACAGAGGCCCCCATTCCAATATATAGTTATATATGTTGAAAGCACACCCACGCCTTTCTGCCCCCCCCTTCTTCCCCCACAGCCTACGTCTCCTAAACACTAAAGGACCCCAGGAGGTTTGCATGAGCATCAGCAGCTTGTTCCTGGATAACCCCCTGAACCTGCCTCCAAGGCCCTTTCTCTGTGAATTGACAATGGGCCAAAGCAGCCCCGCCTAGGCTGATTGCTTTCCTATAACAATGAGCCAAAGCAGCCCAGACTAGGCTCTCCTGCTGCTTCTTCTGTCCTAAGCCCTTCCTTGTTTCACTGTGCCCATCTTTAATAAACATACTCTCAAAATAAAAATAAATAGATAGCCCTGGCTGGGTGGGCCAGTCAGTTGGAGCATCCTCCCCTACACCAAAAAGATTGCAGGTTCGATCCTGGGTCAGGGCACAAACCTAGGTTTTGTGTTCGATCCCCAATAGGGGTGCATGCTGATCAATGTTTCTCATATCAGTGTTCCTCTCTCTCTCCCCCTCCTTCCTCTCTCTCTAAAATAAATAAAAACATATCCTTGGTTGAAGATTAAAAAACAATAATAATAACCCTGACCATTTGCTCAGTGGTTAGAGCATCAGCCATGGACTGAAGGGTCCCAGGTTTGATTCCAGCCAAGGGCAGGTACCTTGCTTCCAGGCTTGATCGCAGGCCCCAGTCAGGGTGCGTGCAGGAGGCAACCAATCAATGTGTCCCTCCCACATAGATGTTTCTCTCTCTCTCCTTTCCACTCTCTCTGAAAAGCAATGGAAATAATATCCCCAGGTGAGGATTAAAAAACAACAATAATAATAGACACAGCGTGGAGGTGCAAGAGGGTATAGGGGGGATAAATGGTGATGGAAACAATAAAAGAAAGAAAGAAGAATAAATATATATTTATAGATAATTAATAAGCATTAAGTATATAAAATACAAAAGTGAGTAAGAACTAACTAATTCAGAACAGCTGTCATCACAGAGGAGGAAGACCTGGCTGCCTATTAGCTTGCATAGGGACATATGAGAAAAATTAATAATCATGGTGATTAAGGGGGTTGGGCTGTGGGCCTGGGTAGAGAGTAGTTCATCACTTAATCAGGCCTTGATGTTTGCCATGGCATCATTCTGTCAACTTTCATGAAAGTGTGGTCAGTAGAGTCGTCCCGCTTTCACGGGTCTGGGGTTTAAACACCTGAAGTCAAGATATTATCTCTAACTTACCCAAAACTCTGTGTCTATGGCCAACAGCCCTGAGTCTTTGTTCCTAAGACTGTGTGATGCTTACCAGAATCTAATGATTAACAAAGGGGGTGGACAGCCAGTACATGCAAAGGTGGAAGGACAAGAAAGGAATGAGGCAAAGTAGTCACGGTGCCATTGGACTGGACAAGGCCAGTGTGAATCAAGAAGACAGAAAGGAGAAACAGAGTTTGTGAATGGTTATGTGGCTTTTATTACATTTCTGTCATGAATAGGCCAATTTTTTACATAAACGTAATAGATAACTTATAAACATAGGAGGAAGCAGAGATGATGCTTTGTCTTTTTTTTTTTTTTTTTTTAACATTCTAAAATAAATGATGTCCCCAATAGAATCATAATGAAACCTCAGAAAACATTTTCCAGTTATCCTTGGACTATCTTTGTATTACTCTCTGATTTAGAATTCTCTGTCTCTCATAAGAATCTCCAGATTTTGGAAAAAATTACCAACCAAAACACTGATTTCTCGTCATCTTTTAGTCAAACCTTCTTGGGCGACCTTCAGAGTAGAACAGAGTAAATACCAGAAGGTGTGTATTTCCCAAATCCTGTTGACAAGAAAATCTTACTCATGGGTGCAATTCAGGTAAGAGTAGGAAAATGCAGAGAGTATCCTAGGAACCGCTGCCTTCCTCTGCTGATCTCTTCAACACAATGTCCGATATTATCATCTTAATAGTTCATGACAACAGCAACAAGAGTAGCTACCACTCATTTTATTTTCACAATGTTTCAGACTTTAAGAATTCAACATGAATAAACTCACTTAAACCTTACCCCACTCCTAAGACCTAGGTACTATAACGACCACCGTTTCTGATGAGGAAACCAAGGTTTCAGACATATAGAAATGTTTGATTTTTCTGAGATCGCAGTATCAGTGGTAGTGCAATATAATCCACAGCCTCTTCTCTAAACCACTTACAAGCTCATTAAACCAGTCATACTTCTATACATTTTACCCTGTCTTATTCATATATCACTACATCATTCATCTGACTGGTGATTCCAAACTCAGCTCTTTTCTGCTATGCTTCAGTGAGAGATGCACTAAGACCCTCTAACTAACAGAAGCTCACTGACGTATACGCAGTTTGTACAGTGGGTGGTCCCAGATGAAGAAGGGCGCAGGATCCCCAGTATCAGAGCCTCCCACTCCAATAAAAGAAAGCATCTCCCATCCCTGAAGAGCTTCAGGTTTGATGACTGAGGAACAACAAATAAATAATAACGTGACTTAAGGACTTCATCTATGTTACACACTATTCAATAGAAACTTATCCATCTGGAACTGATTTCAAAGGTCCACTCCTGTAGGAGGAAGTACCAGCTTCTTTCTCTGACCTCTAATTAGGCCACTCTCATCTTGTTTGGAACCATTTGTTCAGCCTGCCTGGCTCTGCATTGTGAGCTCTTTGAGAGGCTGATTCTTCTAGAAGTCCCAGGCTCAGCTCAGGGTCCCTGAGGGTCCCCTGAATGTTTGCTGAATGAATGATTTCATATTTACAAATTAAACTAGAGGAAGGTCAATGAATACTAAAGATAATTAATGTGCAATTTCAAATATGGAGATGGCTGAGGGGTAAACCGATAAGAAGACTGTAATCTCACAGTCAGTATTAAATAGCTCACAAAACACTTTGGTGTGGACATCATTATATTTCATGTTCACTATAACATTAAGAATTAGCATGCGCCCAGCCGGGCATGGCTCAGTGGTTGAGCGTCGACCTAGGATCCAGGCGATCAGGGTTCGATTCCCGGTCAGGGCACATACCCGGGTTGCAGGCTCGATCAATGACTCTCTCATCATTGATGTTTCTATCTCTCTCTCCCTCTCCTTTCCTCTCTGAAATCAATAAAGATGTATTTTAAAAAAGAAAAAGAAAAAAAGAATTCGCATGTTATCGATCAGGAAACTGAAGAGAACTAGCTAGTGATACAACCTTACTCAAACATAATTGATGGGAGCCAGCTAAACTAATCACAAATATTCTTTCCAAGATACAACAATTTGCAAATTTCAACACCAATTTCTGTATTGTTTAGATATGTTTCTGCCAACTATTTCTTTTTTCTCTCCCCAGTACCCCTCACTTTCACTACTATAGAGAAAACTGAAAGGAAAGAGCCTTAAGGCATGGGTTCCAATCTTGGATTCACTACCCACATGGCCCTTTCTTTTCCCTCTAATATTCATACTTCCCAGGTATTTCCAAGGGTTGTTGAAGTATTGATTAAAGTCATGCATGTAAAATATATCATAAGTCTTAAAGCATTAAGAAATGAATGTTGTCTTTTAACGTGTGACTTTTACATTGCAGGCAATGTCCAGGGCACCATTAAGTAATGATTCCAGTTTGAAGGAATTGTCAGGAACAGCAAATCTGCTGACCACAAGTGGTTCAGAGCCGGCCCAGAAACCAGTGTCCCCTCCTGGGGAAGCAAGTACCTCTGGACAGCACTCTAGACCAAAATTGGGTAAGAGAAAATAATTTGGAGGTTTCAGTTCCACTAAGTCCTCTAGAAAGGCTGATAAGTATGGCTTATGTATGTGGGGTAGACTGCAGAGGCCTGGATTGAAGCTGGACTAAGCTGAGACAGAAGGTAGCACTGGAACTTTGGGCAAATCTTATAAACCCTGAGCTCCTGAATGCTCATGTGTAAAGGGAACATAAGGATACATAAGTCATATATTGTTTGAGAGCATTACATTATATTTAAAGTAACTGACACATGCAAGTTTTCCAATAAATCCATCTGTGATAATAGCAACCATACTTTCTTGGTGCTGTACGCCCAAGCCTTTACTCAATACCTAACCCATAATGTGCCCTCAATAAATATTTTATGAATGAGTAAAGATTGGGAAAGATTTTCCCTGATAATGGGAAAAATCTAGAAACTAAAATTGAATCCGTCTTTGGTAGTCTTTGTGGAGCCTTAGTCTCTCTTACTTAACAGAGGAAAATACCAAGAGTATATAGAAGAACAGGTAATAATTTTTTAAAAATATATCTTTATTGATTTCAGAGAGAGGAAAGGAGAGGGAGAGAGATAGAAACATCCATGATGAGAGAGTCATTGATTGGCTGTAGCCCGCAACCTGGGCATGTGCCCTGACCGGGAATCGAACCCTGATCGCCTGGATCCTAGGTCGACGCTCAACTGCTGAGCCACACCTGGCTGGGCAGAACAGGTAATAATTTAATGGGAGGAGATTGTGTGTTTTCTGACAAAACAGGGACCAACACTCCACACCCCACCCCCCTCTCTCACCTGCTCTTCTCCAACTTAGAATTCAGGAGGAAGGGGATGGAAGTGAAGATGTACAGCTTACAAGAAAGAAAGGGCCACATGTACCAAGATGTCAGCGAACACCCAGGACGGCGACTACCTCCGTAAGTGACCCTCACCAAGAAGCATGTTATATCTTGATACAATAATTTCATCTGGTCATTGGGTGCCCAAATCATTCCTTTCCTCTAGTGACCTGGAGTACAGGATTGAGGCTCAATTATGTGAGTGCCTGGGTTCTCTCTGAAACTCTTTACATCCAGGAACATGCACTACACCCTTCCTGATCCCTGTTCCTCTTGCTTCCAGATTGTGAGAAGTGTCAGAACTTCTTCATTGACAGCTGTGCTGTGCATGGGCCCCCTATATTTGTAAAAGACAGTGCAGTGGACAAGGGGCACCCCAACCACTCAGCCTTCACTCTGCCCCCTGGGTTGAAAATCAGACTGTGAAGCATCCCCGAGGCTGTGCTTGGAGTGTGGAAAGAGGAATCGGATCTGCCGGTGGGTCTGCACTTTGGCCCTTATGAGGGCCAGATCACAGAAGATGAAGATGCAGCCAACAGTGGATACCCCTGTCCTCTGGCTTCACACATCCCTCCTGTGGTTTGGTGGGACCCCACCTTCTACATGCTAGATCATGGGTGGGCATAATATGGTTAGCTCTGTGTACTGAGTGGAGTTTGTATGAACAGGGAGCTCCTGTTTGAGGATCAGACCGTGAGTGGGAGCAAGGTGGTACAGACACAAAGGAGCGGCTCCTCCCTGTGAGACTCCTGCTCTTACTGGACAAATGGACTCAGACATATAGATTATGAGTCAGAAAAATATCGTGTGGTCACCATCGACAGTTGAATCCCCATGCAGGCTGAAGGAACCCTAGCCCTAACGCTAACAACCCTAAACCTAGCCCTAGCTCTAAACCTAGCCCTCGCCCTCGCCCTCGCCCTCGCCCTAGCACTAGCCCATTTCAAAGAATGGATGAATGAATTTGTTAGTCTTTTGCCAATATTTCCCAATCCTTAAGTTTTTAAGAGTGACTGTCCTTATTTTACAATTAGTCTTTATAGGGCCACAGGTGTGACTCCAAAATATCCAAGCCCACCAAATCTTTTTACCTCCCCAAAACCTCCTCAGTTCCTCAGATTCACATAGATAATTGGCTTTATGAAACCCAGTCCTTGGACCTTTCAAATGCAAATACCTGGTCAAAAACTCTTATCTAGATAATCTTTTAAAATACTAAAATAAAATACAAGTTTCTGGGAGGTGAGCCTTTTTGAAAGGAAAGAAAAAGGAAAAGAAAAAGGAGAACCTTAGCAATCTATGTAAATCAATTTAACTTATTTCAACTATTCCTTTTTAAATTTCAAGCTGTTGATTTAATGTCTTATAATTTGTGGGAGGTGTGCTTTTTGAAACGGAGAGTATGTTTGAAATGTGTTCATAAAACTCAATCTAAAGAGTAGTAATTGCTTACTTTAGAGGGGTCACTAAAATCAAAGGTTTCAAAGAGTTACGAATTTTAATTAATTGGGAAGAAAGTGTATGCTTTGGATAACAGAAGGTATAAGGTACGGAAACATATTTTCAAGGGAAAAATAAAGTGAGTTGTTCTAAAGCTGGTTGTTTCAGAATGGGTAAAAAGGTCTGAACTTAATAACACACTCAAAGAATATAAAAAAGACTTAAGGGAAAATAGACAAATTGATAATCGTAATAGATTTAACACACCTCTCATTCAGGGACAGAGCCTACCTCTTTCAGAACCAACAGACGGCCACTAAAACCTCAATGTGATGTAAGAAACCTCAACAACATGACCCGCAAATGGAGTTCAACATTCACAAATAATCCGCTCTACCCCCAGGTTTGCCTGATCACCTGCGCCCGGGTGTTATTCCCAAGGTGCCCAGGAGAGGGCAGCAGAGAAACACGCTTGGAATGTCTCTAAAGTGACCGTGGCCAGGGCGCAGAGGGGGCAGAACAAAGGCGCTACACCCTCTGCGCCCCAAGGATCATGATCTCGGGAACTGGATCTGACCGGGGCCTCCTGGGTGAAACGCGCAGGGAATGCTGTTGGCCGAGGGGCTCCCCAACTCCGTCTCCACGGACAGAGGCCGAGGCCCATGAAGGCAGCCAGTCCGCAGCCAGCTCCGTCAGGAACCTGGGTGTCCAGCCTCTGGGCCCCAAAGATGCGACGTCAGGCCGGGCACCAAGCAACATCACGTGGGCTAAGACGTCACGTTGGCGTGATATTGTTGGGGGCAGAGATGTGGATCACCCTCTGTTAACCGTGATTGTGAAATGGGGAGGGCACCTCGTAGGAACAGGACCCTCGTTTAATGAAGATTCACCGTACTGACTATAGGGGATTTTCCTACAGACCCCGGGAAACTGCCGGATGTGCTATGGCGCAGCCCACATCGAGCCCACTGAATAAACCTCATTTCAGCCTCAGGACATGTCCCAGTGGCTGCCAGGGCAAGAGGGTTTAAAGGTCACTTCCACCGCAAGGAGACGTGAACTAGGCTGCGATGACAGAGGGGTTGGTGTGTCATTGGCATCCCGGCAGAATACCGCGGTTGGTTAGAGGGCCCTCCAGACTAGGACAAGGTTGCGGGTTCGATCCCCGCCAGGGCACATATAAGAATCAACCCATGGGTGTGCGTCACGGAAGATGATGCACCGGCTGGGGCCCTAGGACATGGCCTGTGGCCCACAAAGTCCCCCAAGTTACAGGAGCTGCTGTGACCACAATGCCAACCGCATCCTCCCCCACGGTCAGCACCAATGGCTCAGGGCACAGAGGGCGCCCGGGGCGCCGAGGCCACCACCCCCTTCCCAGGGAAGAGGGCCTTCAACCACAGACCTGACAGCTTCACCACCCCGAAGCCCCGCCCTCGATGCTCAGACTGGGCGAGCGCCGTGGAGAAAATGAAATGACTGAGGTGAACGAGGAAATTGCCAGGTAGAAAACTCCTCCCACCTTGAGATGGGAATGACTCTGGAAAAGAAAGGAAAGCATCAACGGGAAGTTGCAACTCAAAGGCATCCTTGGCCCACCTGGAGACAGACGAAAGCATCCTAATGAGGAGACAGAAGCAGATTCACCGCGGGAAGAACACCATGGCCTATGACCGCAGCATTAGAGTTCCCGAGGACCTTCCAAACATGGCATGGGCCAGAGCCCCCACAGCACTTCTCAGCAGAACAACCCAGGGAACTCAGGAAATCTCCCGTTTTCATCAGGATAAAGTTGTCACTTGTGTTGAATGGACGAATGGCCACACCTGCTTCCCTAGGGCACTGGCCTGGCTCTGAGAGGTGGCTCAGCCCAGGCTTCCCCCTGAAAGCTCAAGGAGCATCCTGGCCCCCCAGAAGGCATCGCTGCAAGCCTGGCTGTCAGCCCACTGTGCCTGGAAACCCACACAGCATTACTCAGGCAGGTGCCCGCTGCCTGACTCCCCCTCCCCCCTGAACAACCCTGCTCCCCACTGCACAACCCCCAGCTCCCATTCCATTGACGTCCAGCCTCGAGGCCTCAAGTCCTGTGTTCATCTTTGGCTAGCTGATTCACTCCAGGAGTTAGGAAGGAAGCCCACACTACCTCCTAGGAAAGCCTCACCTGGCTGGATGGCAGGGGCTAGAGCTGGGAAAGGTAGAGGGGGCAGGTGTGGAAATTCCTCGCCACACTCCTTGGTTCCCCATGTCTGCATGCTCCTGGACTGTTGCTCTGGATGCTGCTGGACTGTTGCTCTGGCCCCACACACAGCCAGTCCACAGCACCCAGGATCCCCATGGCGCTCCCAAGGCCCGTTAAGACTACAATCTGGATATGAATCCAGGATCTTTATGCTGCTCAGAAACTCTGACAGCCTTTATCTGGAGAAAGAAAAGGCCAGAAAGAGGCTGCAGGAAAATCCCAGGACAATCTCAGGAAAAGGCCTGAGCACCACCATCCTTGGGACAGATATCCTGTCTGCCCTCACGATTCGGGATGTTTGTCTGAGGGAAAAACACCCTCTTCTTTTTGGGAGATGCTGGCTGGGGACTGTTGTGATTTCCAGAAACAGGTAAGCAAAGGACTTTATTGGCACTGTCTTGGTGGGCATCAGTAAACCAGGTAAGACTCCCCCCATAGCCTGTGGATAGTGTTGCCTGAGCCACAAGGCTTTGCTGCCTTACCTCAGATGGAAGGCAAATTCTGGAGCCTGCAGTGGGGGCTGTGTCACCAGGAAGCTGCCCACCTGTCTGCCTGCCTGGCTAACACCGGTGCCTGGACCCTCCTCCTGGTATGTGCTCTGGGGGCTGCTGCTGGGTGGGTCCACGAATCCCGCACACAAGGAACATCCACAGCCCAATGTGGGGGGGATGGTGCCCGGCTCACATTCAGCACAACCAAGGCAAAGCTAGGAATTCTCTTAAAATATATCTGTCGAAATACAATATTGGAAGACAGAGTTTAAGAAACACCCTCGAAAGCATGTCCAATAACAAAGAAAAGAAGACCTAAGAAACAAGGTAACCATTTTGGAAGATTGGTCCAGGATTTCCAACATCCACATCACATCTGTGCTCGAGAGAGAGACCTGAGAGCATGGAAGGAAGAGATCATCAAAGAGACTATTGAGTAAGATGACCAAACAATGCCCAGGGCTTAAAGGAGACCTTGATATTGTATTTAAACTCAAAGGCTTAGCACCAAGGTGAATTAGAAAGACTCTTACCTAGGACTTAAAACTCAAAACAAAACCCTCCTTTTCAGCTTCAGCCATTCACGGCAGATGGAGTATAAAACAAAAAGAGTAACCAGTGAACTAACAAAACAATCCAACTCATAGGGACAGGTCCCAAAAGGGTGGTTACCTGGCAATGGGGGTAGAGGAGGGAGAATTGGGTAAAGGGCTCAAAATACAGGGTAACGGCTCAGGCGGGGTGACTCCATGGTTGAGCATCAACCTATGAACCAGGAGGTCGGAGTTTCAATGCCAGGTCAGGGCACATGCCTGGGTTTCGGGCTCGATCCCCAGTAAGAGGCATGCAGGAGGCAGCCCATCAATGACTTTCTCTCATCATTGATGTTTCTCTCTCCCCCCTTCCCCCCTCTCTCCCTCTCCCTTCCTCTCTCTGAAATCAATAAAAACATACTAAAATATATATATACAAAGGTTAAGCACACAACTCAGTATACAGACACCAAATTATGATGAACTGTACCTGTCAATTATGTGATGTTAGTAACCAGTTACCTGCATAACTTTAACCTTTTCAAAAGCGCCAATAAAGGAATCGCAGGTGACCTGCAGAAAAGGAAATGTCCGAGCGACTTATGACTTATCAAGGACCCTGGCTGACGCAGTGATACGAGGCCTTCAGGTTTCTAGTGGGAAAAGTATTTTAAACTCTGAATTCTGTCCCTGTCAAATCATTAGTCAAATGTGAGGGCAGATGAAAGACAACCTGAGAACAATTTATGAGGAAATTTATTTTTCATTCACCCTTTACTGTCAAGTTAACTGAAGACAGTCTCGGACATAATAGGGGTGTCAGGACAGAGAGGGTGAGACCTGTGACTCGGGACACCCTGGAGCCGACCCAGGGAAGCTACTGCAGGGGCTGTCGGGAGGACGGCCTCACCCCTGGCTCAGGGACACATCCCTGAGATGGGGACAGGGAGGAGGGCTACAAGCAGCAAGTCTTCACTGGGGACACTTCAAACACTAGAAAGACTAAAGGATGTGAAAAAAAGCAGGCGATGGAAGAATAAAAGGAAGACAATTAGAAAACCCACGAAAACATGTCCGTAACCACAGAAGACTCAGAAATGTGGGGGAGGGGCCACAGTCATAGCCCAGGCACCTTCCTTGAAGAGGTGGGAGGTCTCACGATGCTATTGTACTGGAGGACAATACAGATACACCTATCGCAATGCACATTCTTTAAAGGGACTGATGACGGCAATAACCCCTAGGAAATAAACCCAGATAATGATATTTCTACTGTGGGGTGAGAGTGGGGGGAGGCGGGTCTCAGAACCTCCACCCTCTGCTGCAGGGCAGGAGCTGGCAGGTCCTCAGGGGCACTGCAGTGGGGAGTGCAGGGCTGGCAGTGGCGTCCTTTCATTTTCTGCTCTTTCCTCACTGTCCTATTTTGTTTCATGTGAATATTTTATTTTGACAGATAAAAGACATGAGAACGATAACCTGGGCACATTAAGAGTGGGGGAGGACTGAGTGGAAGCTACCCTGCCACTCTCCCAGGACCAAACTGGAATGAGAGCGAAACTACACAACAACCATCCTGAAAAACCAACTGCAACTGAAGACGAGCTAGACAGCACCCCCATAACCAAGGAAGAAAAGGGGAGATCGCATAGAGATGTGTAGGAAGTGCGGAGGCACGAGAGGGCTGGCTGGGCTCCCACAGGCAGCAGCTGAAGGTCCAGAGGGAGATCTCAGCTGTGGGGGGTTCCCACTGAGGACTCTGGGGCCTAAACCCCTGACAGGGCTCCCCAGCCCAGAGCACCAGACCTGAGACAGGTGCCCACATAACATCTGGCCCTGAAAAGCACCCTGGTTTCAATCTACCAGGGAAAGATGGCTGGAAATGCAGACCCCCCTCTTAAAGAGCCAATGCACAAAGTTTTGTATGCAGCCACTCACCTTGGGCTCCAGCAATGGCAGGGCAGAGTGGACTAGAGCTGTGTGAGAACCTAGGGCTGAGGGTCCTGGACATGGAGCTCAAAGGGTAGGCCTATGGATTCTTGGGCCCAGTCATTCCCCCAGACTGCAGAGGCAGGCATTTGCTTACCCAGCAGCTTTTGCCTGAGGAAAAAGCCATTGCCCCACCCTGCAAGAAAACCTCTTGCCCTACCCCCCTGGAGTTTCTACAGCCTGAGGCTCATTAAGAGAATCAGATTAATCAGCCTGCAGGCAGAGGCAGACCTCAGAGTGCTTTGAGTCTTTGCCTGATCTGCTTCTGGACAGGGGCTTGCAAAAGCAGACTTTGGTGTGCATCTCAGACCTGTTCGAACACACTCAGCTCCAACAGAGGGCTGCTGATAGCTTTAAACAGGTTACTCAACGCCACTCACAAACAGTGTCTGGCATTGGCTTGCATTAGAGACCCTCCACAAGGACAGCTTGTCCTAGCAGGCCAACCTAATGATTAGAAACAAACGCCAATAGGCAGCTATTACGGTAACCATCAGCTGCTAACGGACCCTGACATGGAACCCTAACACAAAACCTAAAGCAAACTTTCATCCTAACACTAAACCTAACATTAGCCTAAACACTATCCCTAAACCTAGACTTACCCCTAGACATAAACCTAACCCTAACCTTAGCCCAAACCCTAACTCTAACCCTAACGCTGGACCTAAACCTAGCCACAACCCTATCCCTAACCCTTACCCTAGTCATAGCCCTAACCCTAGCACTAACCCTAATGATAACCACAAACCTAACCCTAGCACTAGCCCTAACCATAATCTAAGCCCTAACTCTAACCCTCCCCCTAAATGTAACCCTAACCCTAACCAAAGCCCTAGCCTTAAACTTAACCCAGCCCCAACCTTAATCCTAATCCTAACCCTAGCCCTATCCCTATCCTTAACCCTAACCCCAACCCTAGCACTAACCCTAACGATAACCAGAGACCTAACTCTAACACTAGCATTAACCCTAATACTAGCCTTAACCCCAACACTAACCCTAAACTTAGCACTAACCCTAACCTTAACTCTAGCCATAATCCTATTCCTAACCCTAACCCTAATCCTATTTCTAAACATAACCCTATCACTAACAAAGTTCTAGATTTAAGCCTAACCCTAGATCAAACTCTAACACTAAACCTACCACTAATCCTAACCCTAACCCTAACCCTAATCCTAGCCTTAAAACTAACCAGAGGCTTAACCTTAGCCCTAAAGCTATCCCTCTCACTAACCCTAGAACTAAACCTAATTCTAACCCTAACCCTAGCTTTAACACTAAACCTTACCATAGCCCTAAGCCTAACTGTAAGACTACCACTAATCCTAACCTTAGCCATAGTCTATCCATTGCCCTAGTTCTACCCCTAATACTAACCCTAGCCCTTACAATAACCCTAAGCCTAACCATAGCCTTAAACCTAACCTTAGCACTAGCCCTAAATCTAGCCCTCTCACTAACCCTAGCACTAAACCTAATTCTAGCCTAAGTCTAAGCCTAGCCCTAGCCCTAGCACTAGCCCTAACCCTAACCCCAGCCCTAGCCCTAACCCTAACCCCAACCCTAACAGCCCCAACCCTAACAGCCCCAGTCCCAGCCCTAGCCCCTAGCCCCTAGGCCCTAGGCCCTAAGCCCTAGGACCCAGCCCTAGCCTTAGCCCTAACCCTAACTCTAACCCTGACCCTGAATCTGACCCTGACCCTGACCTGACCCTGACCCTAGCTCTAGCCCTAGCCCTAACCCTAATCCAAAACCCTGACACTGACCCTTACCCTAACCCTAAACCCTGACCCTACCCCTGACCCTGACCCTACCCCTAACCCTGACACTAACCCTAACCCTAACTCTAACCCTAAAACCCTAACCCTAACCCTAACCCCAACCCCAACCCTAACCCCTAACCCTAACCCTAAAACCCTAACCCTGACCCCGACTCCGACCCCGACCCTGACCCGACCCTGACCCTGACCCTAACCCCTAACCCCTAACCCCTAACCCCTAACCCCTAGCCCTAGCCCTAGCCCTAGCCCTAGCCCTAACCCTAAGCCTAACCCTAACCCTAACCCTAACCCTCACCCTCACCCTCCCCCACGAGCCCACATGGGACCGCAGACCTGACAGCTTCAACAGCCCCGAAGCCCAGGCCTAGATCTTCAGCCTGGGAGAGTGCCATGGAAGATGATGAGATGAGGACTGAGGCAAACAATGAAATTGCCCGGTAGAAAACAAAACCCCTCAGAAATGACTTTGGAAGAGAAAGGAACTCATCATGGGGAAGCTGCAACTCAAAGACATCTCAGTTGACCTAGAGATGGGAGAAAGCATCCTAATAAGCAGACAGAAGCACTTTCACCGCGGGAAGAACACCATGGCATTAGAGGTCCCGAGGCAACTTCCAAACATGGCATGGGCCAGAGAGCCCACAGGGCTTCTCAGCAGAACCCCCCAGGGAACTCAGGAAATCTCCCCTTTTTATCAGGATAAAGCTCTGTAACTGTGTTGAATGGCCGAATGTCCACACCTGCTTCCCCAGGACAACAGCCTGGCTCTGAGAGGTGGCTCAGCCCAGGCTTCCCCCTGAAAGCTCAAGGAGCATCCTGGCCCCCGAGAAGGCATCGCTGCAAGCCTGGCTGCCAGCCCACTGTGCCTGGAAAACCAACACAGCATTACACAGGCAGGTGCCTTCTGCCTGACTCCCCCCCCCCCCCCTCACAACCCTGCCCCACAGCACACAGCCCTCAGTTCCCATTCCACCGACATCCAGCCTCGAGACCTCACGTCCTGTGTTCATCTTTGGCCACCTGATTCACTCCAGGAGTTAGGAAGGAAGCCCACACTACCTCCTAGGAAAGCCTCACTTGGCTGGATGGCAGGGGCTTGCTCAGGTCCATAGCAGTCGCAGGGCTGGGAAAGGTAGACAGGGCAGGGGTGGAAATTCTTCGCCACAATCCTCGGTTCCTCCTGTCTGCAGCCTTCTGGACTGTTGTCCTGGCCCCAGGGCCAGTCCACAGCAGCCAGGATACCCACGGCCCTCCCAAGCCCCTTTAAGACTACAATCTCGATATGAATCCAGGATCTTTATGCTGCTCAGAAACTCTGACAGCCTTTATCTGGGGAAAGAAAATGCCAGAAAGAGGCTGCAGGAAAATCCCAGGACAATCTCAGGGAAGAGGCCTGAGCACCATCCAGATGTCCTGTCTGCCCTCATGTTTCTGGATCTTCATTTGTCTGATGGAAAACCACCCTCTTCTTTTTGGGAGATGCTGGCTGGGGAAAGCTGTGGTTTCCAGAAACAGGTAAGCAAAGGGCTTTATGGGCACCAGCTGGGTGGGAGTCTGTAAACCAGGTGAGACTCCTCACATAGCCTGTGGATACTGTTGCCCGAGACACAAGGCTTTGCTGCCTTACCTCTGAGGGAAGACACATTCTGGAGCCTGCAGTAGTGTCTCCAGGGAGCTGCCCGCCTGTGTGCCTGCCTGGCTAACGCCAGTGCCCTGACCCTCCTCCCGGTATGTGCTCTGGGGGTGCTGCTGGGTGGGTCTGCGAATCCTGCACACAAGGAACGTCCACAGCCCAATGTGGGGGGATGGGGCCCGGCTCACCATGCACCACAACCAAGGCAGAGCCTGGAATTCTCTTAAAATATAGAACTGTCCAAAGAAAATATTGGAAGGCAGATTTTAAGAAACACCCTCAAAGCATGTCCAATGACCAAAAAAAAGAAGACCTAAGAAACAAGGTAACCATTTTGGAAGATTGGTCCAGCATTTCCAACATCCACATCACATCTGTGCTCAAGAGACACACCTGAGAACATGGAGGGAAGAAATTATCAAAGAGACTATGGAGTAAGATGACCAAAAACTGCCCAGCGCTTAAAGGAGACCTTGATGTCTTACTTTAACTCAAAGGCTTAGCACCAAGGTGAATTAAAAGGTCTCTTACCTAGGACTTAAAACTCAAAACAAAACCCTCCTTTTCAGCTTCAGCCATTCACAGTGGATGGGATATAAAACAAAAAAAGGAACCACTGAACTGACAAAAACAATCCAACTCATAGGTATAGGTCTCACAAGTGTGGTTACCTGAAGAAGGGGGTGGGAGAGGGAGAATTGGGTAAAGGGCTCAAAATATAGGATAACACCCCAGGCGGTTGGCTCAGGGGTCAAGTGTCAACCCATGAACCAGGAGGTCTGCAGTTCGATGCCCGGTCAGGACACATGCCTGAGTTTTCGACTCGATCCCCAGGAGGGGGTGTGCAGGAGGCAGCCCATCAATAACTTTCTCTCATCACTGATTTTTCTCTCTCGCCCTCCTTCCCTCCCTCCCTCTCTGTGAAATCAATAAAAACACATTAAAATATATATATACAGTCAAAGGTGGTTAAGCATACAACTGAATATACAGCTACCAAGTTATGATGAAAAGTACCTGGCAATTACGTGATGTTAGGAACCAAAGTTACCTCCGAAACTTTAATCTCTTAAAAAGCTCCAATAAATGAATTGCAGGTAACCTGCAGAGAAGGAAACGTCCAAGCAACTTGTGACTTATCAAGGACACTGGCTGCCGCAGTGATACGGGGCCTTCAGGTTTCTAGTGGGAAAAGTATTTTAAACTCTGAATTCTGTCCCTGTCAAATTGTTAGTCCAATGTGAGGGCAGATTAAAGACAACCTGAGAACAACTTACGCCCTTTCCTATAAAATTAACTGAAGACGGTCTCCGACATAAGACATGTGTCGGGACAGAGAGGATGAGACCTGTGACTTGGGACTCCCTGGAGCCGACCCAGGGAAGCTACTGCAGGGGCTGTCGGGAGGATTTCCACACCCCTGGCTCGGGGACACATCCCTGGGATGGGGACAGGGAGGAGGGCTGCAAGCAGCAAGTCTTCAACGGGGACGCTTCAAACACTAGAAAGACTTAAGGATATGAAGAAAAGCAGGTGATGGAAGAAGAAAAGGAAGACAATTAGAAAACATGTCTGTAACCACAGAGGACTCAGAAAAGTGGGGCATGGGCTGCAGTCATAGCCCAGGCACCTCCCTGAAGAGGTGGGAGGTCTCACGATGCTACTGTACTGGAGGACAAAATATAGATACACCTATCGAGGTGCACATTCTTTAAAGGGATTGATGACAACAATGACCCCTAGGAAATAAACCAAGATAATGATATTTCTACTGTGGGGTGAGAGTGGGGAGAGACGGGTCTCAGAATCTCCACCCTCTGCTGCAGGAGCAGGAGCTGGCAGGTCCTCAGGGGCACTGCAGTGGGGAGTGCAGGGCTGGCAGCGGCTTCCTTTCATTTTCTGCTCTTTCCTCACTGTCCCATTTTGTTTCGTGTGCATATTTTATTTTGACAAAGAGACGACATGAGAACGATAACCTGGGTGGATTAAAGGTGACGGAGGACTGAGTGGAAGCTACCCTGCCACTCTCCCGGGACCAAACTGGAATGACAGCTAAACTACAGAAAAACCATCCTGAAAAACCAACTGCAACTGAAGACGAGCTGGACGGCACCCCCATGACCGAGGAAGAAAAGAGAAGATCGCAGAGACGTGTAGGAAGTGCGCGAGCACGAGAGGGCTGCATAGGCTCCCACAGGCAGCAGCTGAAGGTCCAGAGGGAGATCTCAGCTGTGGAGGGTTCCCACTGAGGACTCTGGGGCCTCAACCCCTGGTGGGGCTCCCCAGCTCAGAGCACCAGACCTGAGACGGATGCCCACATAACATCTGGCCCTGAAAAGCAGCCGCATTTCTGGCAGGGAGAGATGGCTGGAAATACAGGCCCCCTCTTCAAGAGCCAACCTACAAAGTTTGGTGTGCAGCCACTCACCTTGGGCTCCAGCAGAGGGAGGGCAGAGTGGACCGTAGCTGTGTGGGAAGAATCTAGGCCGAAGGCACCCCTCTGGATTCCGGTGCGGAGCCATCCCCCCAGACTGCAGAGGCAGACACTGACCTTTCCAGCAGGTTTTGCCTGAGGAGGAAGGAATTGCCCCCACCCTGCTAGAAAACCTCTCGCCCTACCCCCCTGGAGTTTCTACAGCCTGAGGCTCATTAAGAGAATCAGATTAATCAGCCTGCAGGCAGAGGCAGACCTCAGAGTGCTTTGAGTCTTTGCCTGATCTGCTTCTGGACAGGGGCTTGCAAAAGCAGACTTTGGTGTGCATCTCAGACCTGTTCGAACACACTCAGCTCCAACAGAGGGCTGCTGATAGCTTTAAACAGGTTACTCAACGCCACTCACAAACAGTGTCTGGCATTGGCTTGCATTAGAGACCCTCCACAAGGACAGCTTGTCCTAGCAGGCCAACCTAATGATTAGAAACAAACGCCAATAGGCAGCTATTACGGTAACCATCAGCTGCTAACGGACCCTGACATGGAACCCTAACACTAAACCTAAAGCAAACTTTCATCCTAACATTAGCCTAAACACTATCCCTAAACCTAGACTTACCCCTAGACATAAACCTAACCCTAACCTTAGCCCAAACCCTAACTCTAACCCTAACGCTGGACCTAAACCTAGCCACAACCCTATCCCTAACCCTTACCCTAGTCATAGCCCTAACCCTAGCACTAACCCTAATGATAACCACAAACCTAACCCTAGCACTAGCCCTAACCATAATCTAAGCCCTAACTCTAACCCTCCCCCTAAATGTAACCCTAACCCTAACCAAAGCCCTAGCCTTAAACTTAACCCAGCCCCAACCTTAATCCTAATCCTAACCCTAGCCCTATCCCTATCCTTAACCCTAACCCCAACCCTAGCACTAACCCTAACGATAACCAGAGACCTAACTCTAACACTAGCATTAACCCTAATACTAGCCTTAACCCCAACACTAACCCTAAACTTAGCACTAACCCTAACCTTAACTCTAGCCATAATCCTATTCCTAACCCTAACCCCAATCCTATTTCTAAACATAACCCTATCACTAACAAAGTTCTAGATTTAAACCTAACCCTAGATCAAACTCTAACACTAAACCTACCACTAATCCTAACCCTAACCCTAACCCTAATCCTAGCCTTAAAACTAACCAGAGGCTTAACCTTAGCCCTAAAGCTATCCCTCTCACTAACCCTAGAACTAAACCTAATTCTAACCCTAACCCTAGCTTTAACACTAAACCTTACCATAGCCCTAAGCCTAACTGTAAGACTACCACTAATCCTAACCTTAGCCATAGTCTATCCATTGCCCTAGTTCTACCCCTAATACTAACCCTAGCCCTTACAATAACCCTAAGCCTAACCATAGCCTTAAACCTAACCTTAGCACTAGCCCTAAATCTAGCCCTCTCACTAACCCTAGCACTAAACCTAATTCTAGCCTAAGTCTAAGCCTAGCCCTAGCCCTAGCACTAGCCCTAACCCTAACCCCAGCCCTAGCCCTAACCCTAACCCCAACCCTAACAGCCCCAACCCTAACAGCCCCAGTCCCAGCCCTAGCCCCTAGCCCCTAGGCCCTAGGCCCTAGGCCCTAAGCCCTAGGCCCCAGCCCTAGCCTTAGCCCTAACCCTAACTCTAACCCTGACCCTGACTCTGACCTTGACCCTGACCTGACCCTGACCCTAGCTCTAGCCCTAGCCCTAACCCTAATCCAAAACCCTGACACTGACCCTTACCCTAACCCTAAACCCTGACCCTGACCCTACCCCTGACCCTGACCCTACCCCTAACCCTGACACTAACCCTAACCCTAACTCTAACCCTAAAACCCTAACCCTAACCCCAACCCCAACCCTAACCCCTAACCCTAACCCTAAAACCCTAACCCTAACCCGAACCCTAACCCTAACAACCCTAACCCTAACCCTAAAACCCTAAAACCCTAACCCTGACCCCGACCCCGACTCCGACCCCGACCCTGACCCTGACCCGACCCTGACCCTGACCCTAACCCCTAACCCCTAACCCCTAGCCCTAGCCCTAGCCCTAACCCTAGCCCTCACCCTCCCCCACGAGCCCACATGGGACCGCAGACCTGACAGCTTCACCAGCCCCGAAGCCCAGGCCTAGATCTTCAGCCTGGGAGAGTGCCATGGAAGATGACGAGATGAGGACTGAGGCAAACAATGAAATTGCCCGGTAGAAAACAAAACCCCTCAGAAATGACTTTGGAAGAGAAAGGAACTCATCATGGGGAAGCTGCAACTCAAAGACATCTCAGTTGACCTAGAGATGGGAGAAAGCATCCTAATAAGCAGACAGAAGCACTTTCACCGCGGGAAGAACACCATGGCATTAGAGGTCCCGAGGCAACTTCCAAACATGGCATGGGCCAGAGAGCCCACAGGGCTTCTCAGCAGAACCCCCCAGGGAACTCAGGAAATCTCCCCTTTTTATCAGGATAAAGCTCTGTAACTGTGTTGAATGGCCGAATGTCCACACCTGCTTCCCCAGGACACCAGCCTGGCTCTGAGAGGTGGCTCAGCCCAGGCTTCCCCCTGAAAGCTCAAGGAGCATCCTGGCCCCCGAGAAGGCATCGCTGCAAGCCTGGCTGCCAGCCCACTGTGCCTGGAAAACCAACACAGCATTACACAGGCAGGTGCCTTCTGCCTGACTCCCCCCCCCCTCACAACCCTGCCCCGCAGCACACAGCCCCCAGTTCCCATTCCACCGACGTCCAGCCTCGAGACCTCACGTCCTGTGTTCATCTTTGGCCACCTGATTCACTCCAGGAGTTAGGAAGGAAGCCCACACTACCTCCTAGGAAAGCCTCACTTGGCTGGATGGCAGGGGCTTGCTCAGGTCCATAGCAGTCGCAGGGCTGGGAAAGGTAGACAGGGCAGGGGTGGAAATTCTTCGCCACAATCCTCGGTTCCTCCTGTCTGCAGCCTTCTGGACTGTTGTCCTGGCCCCAGGGCCAGTCCACAGCAGCCAGGATACCCACGGCCCTCCCAAGCCCCTTTAAGACTACAATCTCGATATGAATCCAGGATCTTTATGCTGCTCAGAAACTCTGACAGCCTTTATCTGGGGAAAGAAAATGCCAGAAAGAGGCTGCAGGAAAATCCCAGGACAATCTCAGGGAAGAGGCCTGAGCACCATCCAGATGTCCTGTCTGCCCTCATGTTTCTGGATCTTCATTTGTCTGATGGAAAACCACCCTCTTCTTTTTGGGAGATGCTGGCTGGGGAAAGCTGTGGTTTCCAGAAACAGGTAAGCAAAGGGCTTTATGGGCACCAGCTGGGTGGGAGTCTGTAAACCAGGTGAGACTCCTCACATAGCCTGTGGATACTGTTGCCCGAGACACAAGGCTTTGCTGCCTTACCTCTGAGGGAAGACACATTCTGGGGCCTGCAGTAGTGTCTCCAGGAAGCTGCCCGCCTGTGTGCCTGCCTGGCTAACGCCAGTGCCCTGACCCTCCTCCCGGTATGTGCTCTGGGGGTGCTGCTGGGTGGGTCTGCGAATCCTGCACACAAGGAACGTCCACAGCCCAATGTGGGGGGATGGGGCCCGGCTCACCATGCACCACAACCAAGGCAGAGCCTGGAATTCTCTTAAAATATAGAACTGTCCAAAGAAAATATTGGAAGGCAGATTTTAAGAAACACCCTCAAAGCATGTCCAATGACCAAAAAAAAGAAGACCTAAGAAACAAGGTAACCATTTTGGAAGATTGGTCCAGCATTTCCAACATCCACATCACATCTGTGCTCAAGAGACACACCTGAGAACATGGAGGGAAGAAATTATCAAAGAGACTATGGAGTAAGATGACCAAAAACTGCCCAGCGCTTAAAGGAGACCTTGATGTCTTACTTTAACTCAAAGGCTTAGCACCAAGGTGAATTAAAAGGTCTCTTACCTAGGACTTAAAACTCAAAACAAAACCCTCCTTTTCAGCTTCAGCCATTCACAGTGGATGGGATATAAAACAAAAAAAGGAACCACTGAACTGACAAAAACAATCCAACTCATAGGTATAGGTCTCACAAGTGTGGTTACCTGAAGAAGGGGGTGGGAGAGGGAGAATTGGGTAAAGGGCTCAAAATATAGGATAACACCCCAGGCGGTTGGCTCAGGGGTCAAGTGTCAACCCATGAACCAGGAGGTCTGCAGTTCGATGCCCGGTCAGGACACATGCCTGAGTTTTCGACTCGATCCCCAGGAGGGGGTGTGCAGGAGGCAGCCCATCAATAACTTTCTCTCATCACTGATTTTTCTCTCTCGCCCTCCTTCCCTCCCTCCCTCTCTGTGAAATCAATAAAAACACATTAAAATATATATATACAGTCAAAGGTGGTTAAGCATACAACTGAATATACAGCTACCAAGTTATGATGAAAAGTACCTGGCAATTACGTGATGTTAGGAACCAAAGTTACCTCCGAAACTTTAATCTCTTAAAAAGCTCCAATAAATGAATTGCAGGTAACCTGCAGAGAAGGAAACGTCCAAGCAACTTGTGACTTATCAAGGACACTGGCTGCCGCAGTGATACGGGGCCTTCAGGTTTCTAGTGGGAAAAGTATTTTAAACTCTGAATTCTGTCCCTGTCAAATTGTTAGTCCAATGTGAGGGCAGATTAAAGACAACCTGAGAACAACTTACGCCCTTTCCTATAAAATTAACTGAAGACGGTCTCCGACATAAGACATGTGTCGGGACAGAGAGGATGAGACCTGTGACTTGGGACTCCCTGGAGCCGACCCAGGGAAGCTACTGCAGGGGCTGTCGGGAGGATTTCCACACCCCTGGCTCGGGGACACATCCCTGGGATGGGGACAGGGAGGAGGGCTGCAAGCAGCAAGTCTTCAACGGGGACGCTTCAAACACTAGAAAGACTTAAGGATATGAAGAAAAGCAGGTGATGGAAGAAGAAAAGGAAGACAATTAGAAAACATGTCTGTAACCACAGAGGACTCAGAAAAGTGGGGCATGGGCTGCAGTCATAGCCCAGGCACCTCCCTGAAGAGGTGGGAGGTCTCACGATGCTACTGTACTGGAGGACAAAATATAGATACACCTATCGAGGTGCACATTCTTTAAAGGGATTGATGACAACAATGACCCCTAGGAAATAAACCAAGATAATGATATTTCTACTGTGGGGTGAGAGTGGGGAGAGACGGGTCTCAGAATCTCCACCCTCTGCTGCAGGAGCAGGAGCTGGCAGGTCCTCAGGGGCACTGCAGTGGGGAGTGCAGGGCTGGCAGCGGCTTCCTTTCATTTTCTGCTCTTTCCTCACTGTCCCATTTTGTTTCGTGTGCATATTTTATTTTGACAAAGAGACGACATGAGAACGATAACCTGGGTGGATTAAAGGTGACGGAGGACTGAGTGGAAGCTACCCTGCCACTCTCCCGGGACCAAACTGGAATGACAGCTAAACTACAGAAAAACCATCCTGAAAAACCAACTGCAACTGAAGACGAGCTGGACGGCACCCCCATGACCGAGGAAGAAAAGAGAAGATCGCAGAGACGTGTAGGAAGTGCGCGAGCACGAGAGGGCTGCATAGGCTCCCACAGGCAGCAGCTGAAGGTCCAGAGGGAGATCTCAGCTGTGGAGGGTTCCCACTGAGGACTCTGGGGCCTCAACCCCTGGTGGGGCTCCCCAGCTCAGAGCACCAGACCTGAGACGGATGCCCACATAACATCTGGCCCTGAAAAGCAGCCGCATTTCTGGCAGGGAGAGATGGCTGGAAATACAGGCCCCCTCTTCAAGAGCCAACCTACAAAGTTTGGTGTGCAGCCACTCACCTTGGGCTCCAGCAGAGGGAGGGCAGAGTGGACCGTAGCTGTGTGGGAAGAATCTAGGCCGAAGGCACCCCTCTGGATTCCGGTGCGGAGCCATCCCCCCAGACTGCAGAGGCAGACACTGACCTTTCCAGCAGGTTTTGCCTGAGGAGGAAGGAATTGCCCCCACCCTGCTAGAAAACCTCTCGCCCTACCCCCCTGGAGTTTCTACAGCCTGAGGCTCATTAAGAGAATCAGATTAATCAGCCTGCAGGCAGAGGCAGACCTCAGAGTGCTTTGAGTCTTTGCCTGATCTGCTTCTGGACAGGGGCTTGCAAAAGCAGACTTTGGTGTGCATCTCAGACCTGTTCGAACACACTCAGCTCCAACAGAGGGCTGCTGATAGCTTTAAACAGGTTACTCAACGCCACTCACAAACAGTGTCTGGCATTGGCTTGCATTAGAGACCCTCCACAAGGACAGCTTGTCCTAGCAGGCCAACCTAATGATTAGAAACAAACGCCAATAGGCAGCTATTACGGTAACCATCAGCTGCTAACGGACCCTGACATGGAACCCTAACACTAAACCTAAAGCAAACTTTCATCCTAACATTAGCCTAAACACTATCCCTAAACCTAGACTTACCCCTAGACATAAACCTAACCCTAACCTTAGCCCAAACCCTAACTCTAACCCTAACGCTGGACCTAAACCTAGCCACAACCCTATCCCTAACCCTTACCCTAGTCATAGCCCTAACCCTAGCACTAACCCTAATGATAACCACAAACCTAACCCTAGCACTAGCCCTAACCATAATCTAAGCCCTAACTCTAACCCTCCCCCTAAATGTAACCCTAACCCTAACCAAAGCCCTAGCCTTAAACTTAACCCAGCCCCAACCTTAATCCTAATCCTAACCCTAGCCCTATCCCTATCCTTAACCCTAACCCCAACCCTAGCACTAACCCTAACGATAACCAGAGACCTAACTCTAACACTAGCATTAACCCTAATACTAGCCTTAACCCCAACACTAACCCTAAACTTAGCACTAACCCTAACCTTAACTCTAGCCATAATCCTATTCCTAACCCTAACCCCAATCCTATTTCTAAACATAACCCTATCACTAACAAAGTTCTAGATTTAAACCTAACCCTAGATCAAACTCTAACACTAAACCTACCACTAATCCTAACCCTAACCCTAACCCTAATCCTAGCCTTAAAACTAACCAGAGGCTTAACCTTAGCCCTAAAGCTATCCCTCTCACTAACCCTAGAACTAAACCTAATTCTAACCCTAACCCTAGCTTTAACACTAAACCTTACCATAGCCCTAAGCCTAACTGTAAGACTACCACTAATCCTAACCTTAGCCATAGTCTATCCATTGCCCTAGTTCTACCCCTAATACTAACCCTAGCCCTTACAATAACCCTAAGCCTAACCATAGCCTTAAACCTAACCTTAGCACTAGCCCTAAATCTAGCCCTCTCACTAACCCTAGCACTAAACCTAATTCTAGCCTAAGTCTAAGCCTAGCCCTAGCCCTAGCACTAGCCCTAACCCTAACCCCAGCCCTAGCCCTAACCCTAACCCCAACCCTAACAGCCCCAACCCTAACAGCCCCAGTCCCAGCCCTAGCCCCTAGCCCCTAGGCCCTAGGCCCTAGGCCCTAAGCCCTAGGCCCCAGCCCTAGCCTTAGCCCTAACCCTAACTCTAACCCTGACCCTGACTCTGACCTTGACCCTGACCTGACCCTGACCCTAGCTCTAGCCCTAGCCCTAACCCTAATCCAAAACCCTGACACTGACCCTTACCCTAACCCTAAACCCTGACCCTGACCCTACCCCTGACCCTGACCCTACCCCTAACCCTGACACTAACCCTAACCCTAACTCTAACCCTAAAACCCTAACCCTAACCCCAACCCCAACCCTAACCCCTAACCCTAACCCTAAAACCCTAACCCTAACCCGAACCCTAACCCTAACAACCCTAACCCTAACCCTAAAACCCTAAAACCCTAACCCTGACCCCGACCCCGACTCCGACCCCGACCCTGACCCTGACCCGACCCTGACCCTGACCCTAACCCCTAACCCCTAACCCCTAGCCCTAGCCCTAGCCCTAACCCTAGCCCTCACCCTCCCCCACGAGCCCACATGGGACCGCAGACCTGACAGCTTCACCAGCCCCGAAGCCCAGGCCTAGATCTTCAGCCTGGGAGAGTGCCATGGAAGATGACGAGATGAGGACTGAGGCAAACAATGAAATTGCCCGGTAGAAAACAAAACCCCTCAGAAATGACTTTGGAAGAGAAAGGAACTCATCATGGGGAAGCTGCAACTCAAAGACATCTCAGTTGACCTAGAGATGGGAGAAAGCATCCTAATAAGCAGACAGAAGCACTTTCACCGCGGGAAGAACACCATGGCATTAGAGGTCCCGAGGCAACTTCCAAACATGGCATGGGCCAGAGAGCCCACAGGGCTTCTCAGCAGAACCCCCCAGGGAACTCAGGAAATCTCCCCTTTTTATCAGGATAAAGCTCTGTAACTGTGTTGAATGGCCGAATGTCCACACCTGCTTCCCCAGGACACCAGCCTGGCTCTGAGAGGTGGCTCAGCCCAGGCTTCCCCCTGAAAGCTCAAGGAGCATCCTGGCCCCCGAGAAGGCATCGCTGCAAGCCTGGCTGCCAGCCCACTGTGCCTGGAAAACCAACACAGCATTACACAGGCAGGTGCCTTCTGCCTGACTCCCCCCCCCCTCACAACCCTGCCCCGCAGCACACAGCCCCCAGTTCCCATTCCACCGACGTCCAGCCTCGAGACCTCACGTCCTGTGTTCATCTTTGGCCACCTGATTCACTCCAGGAGTTAGGAAGGAAGCCCACACTACCTCCTAGGAAAGCCTCACTTGGCTGGATGGCAGGGGCTTGCTCAGGTCCATAGCAGTCGCAGGGCTGGGAAAGGTAGACAGGGCAGGGGTGGAAATTCTTCGCCACAATCCTCGGTTCCTCCTGTCTGCAGCCTTCTGGACTGTTGTCCTGGCCCCAGGGCCAGTCCACAGCAGCCAGGATACCCACGGCCCTCCCAAGCCCCTTTAAGACTACAATCTCGATATGAATCCAGGATCTTTATGCTGCTCAGAAACTCTGACAGCCTTTATCTGGGGAAAGAAAATGCCAGAAAGAGGCTGCAGGAAAATCCCAGGACAATCTCAGGGAAGAGGCCTGAGCACCATCCAGATGTCCTGTCTGCCCTCATGTTTCTGGATCTTCATTTGTCTGATGGAAAACCACCCTCTTCTTTTTGGGAGATGCTGGCTGGGGAAAGCTGTGGTTTCCAGAAACAGGTAAGCAAAGGGCTTTATGGGCACCAGCTGGGTGGGAGTCTGTAAACCAGGTGAGACTCCTCACATAGCCTGTGGATACTGTTGCCCGAGACACAAGGCTTTGCTGCCTTACCTCTGAGGGAAGACACATTCTGGGGCCTGCAGTAGTGTCTCCAGGAAGCTGCCCGCCTGTGTGCCTGCCTGGCTAACGCCAGTGCCCTGACCCTCCTCCCGGTATGTGCTCTGGGGGTGCTGCTGGGTGGGTCTGCGAATCCTGCACACAAGGAACGTCCACAGCCCAATGTGGGGGGATGGGGCCCGGCTCACCATGCACCACAACCAAGGCAGAGCCTGGAATTCTCTTAAAATATAGAACTGTCCAAAGAAAATATTGGAAGGCAGATTTTAAGAAACACCCTCAAAGCATGTCCAATGACCAAAAAAAAGAAGACCTAAGAAACAAGGTAACCATTTTGGAAGATTGGTCCAGCATTTCCAACATCCACATCACATCTGTGCTCAAGAGACACACCTGAGAACATGGAGGGAAGAAATTATCAAAGAGACTATGGAGTAAGATGACCAAAAACTGCCCAGCGCTTAAAGGAGACCTTGATGTCTTACTTTAACTCAAAGGCTTAGCACCAAGGTGAATTAAAAGGTCTCTTACCTAGGACTTAAAACTCAAAACAAAACCCTCCTTTTCAGCTTCAGCCATTCACAGTGGATGGGATATAAAACAAAAAAAGGAACCACTGAACTGACAAAAACAATCCAACTCATAGGTATAGGTCTCACAAGTGTGGTTACCTGAAGAAGGGGGTGGGAGAGGGAGAATTGGGTAAAGGGCTCAAAATATAGGATAACACCCCAGGCGGTTGGCTCAGGGGTCAAGTGTCAACCCATGAACCAGGAGGTCTGCAGTTCGATGCCCGGTCAGGACACATGCCTGAGTTTTCGACTCGATCCCCAGGAGGGGGTGTGCAGGAGGCAGCCCATCAATAACTTTCTCTCATCACTGATTTTTCTCTCTCGCCCTCCTTCCCTCCCTCCCTCTCTGTGAAATCAATAAAAACACATTAAAATATATATATACAGTCAAAGGTGGTTAAGCATACAACTGAATATACAGCTACCAAGTTATGATGAAAAGTACCTGGCAATTACGTGATGTTAGGAACCAAAGTTACCTCCGAAACTTTAATCTCTTAAAAAGCTCCAATAAATGAATTGCAGGTAACCTGCAGAGAAGGAAACGTCCAAGCAACTTGTGACTTATCAAGGACACTGGCTGCCGCAGTGATACGGGGCCTTCAGGTTTCTAGTGGGAAAAGTATTTTAAACTCTGAATTCTGTCCCTGTCAAATTGTTAGTCCAATGTGAGGGCAGATTAAAGACAACCTGAGAACAACTTACGCCCTTTCCTATAAAATTAACTGAAGACGGTCTCCGACATAAGACATGTGTCGGGACAGAGAGGATGAGACCTGTGACTTGGGACTCCCTGGAGCCGACCCAGGGAAGCTACTGCAGGGGCTGTCGGGAGGATTTCCACACCCCTGGCTCGGGGACACATCCCTGGGATGGGGACAGGGAGGAGGGCTGCAAGCAGCAAGTCTTCAACGGGGACGCTTCAAACACTAGAAAGACTTAAGGATATGAAGAAAAGCAGGTGATGGAAGAAGAAAAGGAAGACAATTAGAAAACATGTCTGTAACCACAGAGGACTCAGAAAAGTGGGGCATGGGCTGCAGTCATAGCCCAGGCACCTCCCTGAAGAGGTGGGAGGTCTCACGATGCTACTGTACTGGAGGACAAAATATAGATACACCTATCGAGGTGCACATTCTTTAAAGGGATTGATGACAACAATGACCCCTAGGAAATAAACCAAGATAATGATATTTCTACTGTGGGGTGAGAGTGGGGAGAGACGGGTCTCAGAATCTCCACCCTCTGCTGCAGGAGCAGGAGCTGGCAGGTCCTCAGGGGCACTGCAGTGGGGAGTGCAGGGCTGGCAGCGGCTTCCTTTCATTTTCTGCTCTTTCCTCACTGTCCCATTTTGTTTCGTGTGCATATTTTATTTTGACAAAGAGACGACATGAGAACGATAACCTGGGTGGATTAAAGGTGACGGAGGACTGAGTGGAAGCTACCCTGCCACTCTCCCGGGACCAAACTGGAATGACAGCTAAACTACAGAAAAACCATCCTGAAAAACCAACTGCAACTGAAGACGAGCTGGACGGCACCCCCATGACCGAGGAAGAAAAGAGAAGATCGCAGAGACGTGTAGGAAGTGCGCGAGCACGAGAGGGCTGCATAGGCTCCCACAGGCAGCAGCTGAAGGTCCAGAGGGAGATCTCAGCTGTGGAGGGTTCCCACTGAGGACTCTGGGGCCTCAACCCCTGGTGGGGCTCCCCAGCTCAGAGCACCAGACCTGAGACGGATGCCCACATAACATCTGGCCCTGAAAAGCAGCCGCATTTCTGGCAGGGAGAGATGGCTGGAAATACAGGCCCCCTCTTCAAGAGCCAACCTACAAAGTTTGGTGTGCAGCCACTCACCTTGGGCTCCAGCAGAGGGAGGGCAGAGTGGACCGTAGCTGTGTGGGAAGAATCTAGGCCGAAGGCACCCCTCTGGATTCCGGTGCGGAGCCATCCCCCCAGACTGCAGAGGCAGACACTGACCTTTCCAGCAGGTTTTGCCTGAGGAGGAAGGAATTGCCCCCACCCTGCTAGAAAACCTCTCGCCCTACCCCCCTGGAGTTTCTACAGCCTGAGGCTCATTAAGAGAATCAGATTAATCAGCCTGCAGGCAGAGGCAGACCTCAGAGTGCTTTGAGTCTTTGCCTGATCTGCTTCTGGACAGGGGCTTGCAAAAGCAGACTTTGGTGTGCATCTCAGACCTGTTCGAACACACTCAGCTCCAACAGAGGGCTGCTGATAGCTTTAAACAGGTTACTCAACGCCACTCACAAACAGTGTCTGGCATTGGCTTGCATTAGAGACCCTCCACAAGGACAGCTTGTCCTAGCAGGCCAACCTAATGATTAGAAACAAACGCCAATAGGCAGCTATTACGGTAACCATCAGCTGCTAACGGACCCTGACATGGAACCCTAACACTAAACCTAAAGCAAACTTTCATCCTAACATTAGCCTAAACACTATCCCTAAACCTAGACTTACCCCTAGACATAAACCTAACCCTAACCTTAGCCCAAACCCTAACTCTAACCCTAACGCTGGACCTAAACCTAGCCACAACCCTATCCCTAACCCTTACCCTAGTCATAGCCCTAACCCTAGCACTAACCCTAATGATAACCACAAACCTAACCCTAGCACTAGCCCTAACCATAATCTAAGCCCTAACTCTAACCCTCCCCCTAAATGTAACCCTAACCCTAACCAAAGCCCTAGCCTTAAACTTAACCCAGCCCCAACCTTAATCCTAATCCTAACCCTAGCCCTATCCCTATCCTTAACCCTAACCCCAACCCTAGCACTAACCCTAACGATAACCAGAGACCTAACTCTAACACTAGCATTAACCCTAATACTAGCCTTAACCCCAACACTAACCCTAAACTTAGCACTAACCCTAACCTTAACTCTAGCCATAATCCTATTCCTAACCCTAACCCCAATCCTATTTCTAAACATAACCCTATCACTAACAAAGTTCTAGATTTAAACCTAACCCTAGATCAAACTCTAACACTAAACCTACCACTAATCCTAACCCTAACCCTAACCCTAATCCTAGCCTTAAAACTAACCAGAGGCTTAACCTTAGCCCTAAAGCTATCCCTCTCACTAACCCTAGAACTAAACCTAATTCTAACCCTAACCCTAGCTTTAACACTAAACCTTACCATAGCCCTAAGCCTAACTGTAAGACTACCACTAATCCTAACCTTAGCCATAGTCTATCCATTGCCCTAGTTCTACCCCTAATACTAACCCTAGCCCTTACAATAACCCTAAGCCTAACCATAGCCTTAAACCTAACCTTAGCACTAGCCCTAAATCTAGCCCTCTCACTAACCCTAGCACTAAACCTAATTCTAGCCTAAGTCTAAGCCTAGCCCTAGCCCTAGCACTAGCCCTAACCCTAACCCCAGCCCTAGCCCTAACCCTAACCCCAACCCTAACAGCCCCAACCCTAACAGCCCCAGTCCCAGCCCTAGCCCCTAGCCCCTAGGCCCTAGGCCCTAGGCCCTAAGCCCTAGGCCCCAGCCCTAGCCTTAGCCCTAACCCTAACTCTAACCCTGACCCTGACTCTGACCTTGACCCTGACCTGACCCTGACCCTAGCTCTAGCCCTAGCCCTAACCCTAATCCAAAACCCTGACACTGACCCTTACCCTAACCCTAAACCCTGACCCTGACCCTACCCCTGACCCTGACCCTACCCCTAACCCTGACACTAACCCTAACCCTAACTCTAACCCTAAAACCCTAACCCTAACCCCAACCCCAACCCTAACCCCTAACCCTAACCCTAAAACCCTAACCCTAACCCGAACCCTAACCCTAACAACCCTAACCCTAACCCTAAAACCCTAAAACCCTAACCCTGACCCCGACCCCGACTCCGACCCCGACCCTGACCCTGACCCGACCCTGACCCTGACCCTAACCCCTAACCCCTAACTCCTAGCCCTAGCCCTAGCCCTAGCCCTAGCTCTAGCCCTAACCCTAACCCTAACCCTAACCCTAACCCTCACCCTCCCCCACGAGCCCACATGGGACCGCAGACCTGACAGCTTCACCAGCCCCGAAGCCCAGGCCTAGATCTTCAGCCTGGGAGAGTGCCATGGAAGATGATGAAATGAGGACTGAGGCAAACAATGAAATTGCCCGATAGAAAACAAAACCCCTCAGAAATGACTTTGGAAGAGAAAGGAACTCATCATGGGGAAGCTGCAACTCAAAGACATCTCAGTTGACCTAGAGATGGGAGAAAGCATTCTAATAAGCAGACAGAAGCACTTTCACCGCGGGAAGAACACCATGGCATTAGAGGTCCCGAGGCAACTTCCAAACATGGCATGGGCCAGAGAGCCCACAGGGCTTCTCAGCAGAACCCCCCAGGGAACTCAGGAAATCTCCCCTTTTTATCAGGATAAAGCTCTGTAACTGTGTTGAATGGCCGAATGTCTACACCTCCTTCCCCAGGACACCAGCCTGGCTCTGAGAGGTGGCTCAGCCCAGGCTTCCCCCTGAAAGCTCAAGGAGCATCCTGGCCCCTGAGATGGCATCGCTGCAAGCCTGGCTGCCAGCCCACTGTGCCTGGAAAACCAACACAGCATTACACAGGCAGGTGCCTTCTGCCTGACTCCCCCCCCCCCCTCACAACCCTGCCCCACAGCACACAGCCCTCAGTTCCCATTCCACCGACGTCCAGCCTCGAGACCTCACGTCCTGTGTTCATCTTTGGCCACCTGATTCACTCCAGGAGTTAGAAAGGAAGCCCACACTACCTCCTGGGAAAGCCTCACTTGGCTGGATGGCAGGGGCTTGCTCAGGTCCATAGCAGTCGCAGGGCTGGGAAAGGTAGACAGGGCAGGCGTGGAAATTCTTCGCCACACTCTTCGGTTCCTCCTGTCTGCAGCCTTCTGGACTGTTGTCCTGGCCCCAGGGCCAGACCACAGCAGCCAGGATACCCACGGCCCTCCCAAGCCCCTTTAAGACTACAATCTCGATATGAATCCAGGATCTTTATGCTGCTCAGAAACTCTGACAGCCTTTATCTGGGGAAAGAAAGTGCCAGAAAGAGGCTGCAGGAAAATCCCAGGACAATCTCAGGGAAGAGGCCTGAGCACCATCCAGATGTCCTGTCTGCCCTCATGTTTCTGGATCTTCATTTGTCTGATGGAAAACCACCCTCTTCTTTTTGGGAGATGCTGGCTGGGGAAAGCTGTGGTTTCCAGAAACAGGTAAGCAAAGGGCTTTATGGGCACCAGCTGGGTGGGAGTCTGTAAACCAGGTGAGACTCCTCACATAGCCTGTGGACACTGTTGCCCGAGACACAAGGCTTTGCTGCCTTACCTCTGAGGGAAGACACATTCTGGAGCCTGCAGTAGTGTCTCCAGGAAGCTGCCTGCCTGTGTGCCTGCCTGGCTAACGCCAGTGCCCTGACCCTCCTCCCGGTATGTGCTCTGGGGGTGCTGCTGGGTGGGCCTGCGAATCCTGCACACAAGGAACGTCCACAGCCCAATGTGGGGGGATGGGGCCTGGCTCACCATGCACCACAACCAAGGCAGAGCCTGGAATTCTCTTAAAATATAGAACTGTCCAAAGAAAATATTGGAAGGCAGATTTTAAGAAACACCCTCAAAGCATGTCCAATGACCAAAAAAAAGAAGACCTAAGAAACAAGGTAACCATTTTGGAAGATTGGTCCAGCATTTCCAACATCCACATCACATCTGTGCTCAAGAGACACACCTGAGAACATGGAGGGAAGAAATTATCAAAGAGACTATGGAGTAAGATGACCAAAAACTGCCCAGCGCTTAAAGGAGACCTTGATGTCTTACTTTAACTCAAAGGCTTAGCACCAAGGTGAATTAAAAGGTCTCTTACCTAGGACTTAAAACTCAAAACAAATCCTCCTTTTCAGCTTCAGCCATTCACAGTGGATGGGATATAAAACAAAAAAAAGGAACCACTGAACTGACAAAAACAATCCAACTCACAAGTGTGGTTACCTGAAGAAGGGGGTGGGAGAGGGAGAATTGGGTAAAGGGCTCAAAATATAGGATAACACCCCAGGCGGTGTGGCTCAGGGGTCGAGTGTCAACCCATGAACCAGGAGGTCTGCAGTTCGATGCCCGGTCATGACACATGCCTGGGTTTTGGACTCAATCCCCAGGAGGGGGTGTGCAGGAGGCAGCCCATCAATAACTCTCTCATCACTGATTTTTCTCTCTCGCCCTCCTTCCCTCCCTCCCTCTCTGTGAAATCAATAAAAACACATTAAAATATATATATACAGTCAAAGGTGGTTAAGCATACAACTGAATATACAGATACCAAGTTATGATGAAAAGTACCTGGCAATTACGTGATGTTAGGAACCAAAGTTACCTCCGAAACTTTAATCTCTTAAAAAGCTCCAATAAATGAATTGCAGGTAACCTGCAGAGAAGGAAATATCCAAGCGACTTGTGACTTATCAAGGACCCTGGCTGCCGCAGTGATACGGAGCTTTCAGGTTTCAGGGAGATGATGGCATCTAACAAAGTCATAACTTCAGGGATGCTTGACCTCCTTCCAGTCAAAAGAAGAAGAAAAAGTTGCCTAACATTAAAAATTACAGGTACTATTTAACTCCTATGCCTAAGTCCAAATTCAGATGTTGAAAACCCATAGCCCTAAATAAAAATTTATTCACTCTCTCTAGTTTTTCAGCATTGTGCCTAGAAGAGGAAGGTAAGAGAAATGGAAATAGGCATCAAGGATGAAAAAATAATGCAAATTAACCTTTGTCAGTGAAAAATACTGCCTCAGGAAAAGGCTACGAACCATAAGACTCTGATTGCTCAAACCGCATGTCCTCTGGCCACCAGGCCAGTGTCAAGAAACAGCCTGGGAAACGAACAAACCTGAGTTGAGCAATGGGAACGAAAGAGACAAAGTTATGGGATCAGGAAGACTGCTCTCTGAGAGGAGCAGCCCCAAATGGCTTCAATGCCTTTAGTATGTAGTAAGTGACAATTGGTAATGAGGTGAGGGTGATACAAAGTATCGCCTTCAAGGCTGCATAAACACTCTTTCAGAGTAAACTCCCTGCCTCCCGCGTGAGCCCAGACCGTGGTAATTTCTTTATCTCCGCTCCTCATGGGAACTTGTGGGGAGGGTTGAGTCCTTGACTTCAAACCCTCAGGTGACATGGGCCATGTCCGGACACGTCACCAGCTCCCAACAGGCCGGGGAAAGGGCTGTTTTGTCCAGGATCGGGAGGGTGAGGCAGTAATTCTAGCTAAAAACAATGACTAACTGCAAGAGTAAAACTAAAATAACTATGAACACCTGGCAGTGATGAACTGGCACCAAAGGTACAAGGCATGTCTTCCCTCCAGTCTCTGCAAGCAGACACTCTCGGGTGACTGACGGTCTCCCTCGTGATGTGCAAGGGCCTCAGAGGGACTCTAGAATACAATTGTAACTAGACTTTGGCCCGTCTGGGGAGTGCATATAAGGTTTGGTCGCCCAGCATTTCGGTCCTCAGGGTTATTTTAGACAGCCTGTGAGAGAAACCGAGGCACGTAAACTGAGCGAGGGTGACCATCAGGCTTCGCAGCCTCTGAGCACCTCCTCCACAAGCAGCACACTCTGACCCACCACATTGATCCCCAAGGATTCGGCTCACAGCCGTGACCCTCGAACCCACACTCTCGCCGTATAATCCTATCACCCATGTGTTGTTACGATTTAATAGGTTTCACCTGCCCAACTGGTCTGTTTAACCTACACACTCGCTGGTCTCTATGCTCCAGGAACACTGTTGCATTTGTCCCTCAGTTAAAAACTGGACAGGAACCGTTAGACAGGAATCACTTTCTAGGACAGGAAATGGAGCCTCCTCTTCTTACCTGTGCCCTAGTGACATTGTAGGGAACATCGCTGGGCTAGCTCTTTATTTTTAATATATTTTTATTGATTTCAAAGAAAGGAAGGGAGAGGAAGAGAGAGCTAGAAACGTCAATGATGAGTCAGTGATCGGCTGCCTCCTGCACACCCCCTGCTGGGGATCAAGCCTGGAACCGGGGCATGTGCCCTGACCGGGAATCTAACCTCGATCTCCTGGATCCTAGGTCGATGCTCAACCACAGAGCCACGCAGGCAGGGCTGGGCTATCTCTTTAAATTGGCAGCTGATAACCTGTATCTGGAGGTGGTAAATGCCGAACTCTTTGCAGGAAAACAATAAAGGCAGTCTTCCTCAACACTGTGGCTTGAAGGATAAGGTTAACTGTGGTCTCTTTCCTCCCTGCATCTTTTCATAGCTATGGAGTTCCCTCTCTCTCCCTCCCTCCCTCTCTCTCTCTCCCCCCCTCCCTCAACCCCTCTCCCTCTCCCTCTCCCTCTCCCTCCCTCCCTCCCTCTCTCTCTCTTCCCCTCTCTCTCCCCCTCGCCCTCCCCCTCCCCCTCCCCTCTCTCTCTCCCTCCCCCTCCCCCTCTCCCTCTCCCTCTCCCTCCCTCCCTCCCTCTCTCTCTCCCCCTCCCCCTCCCCCTCCCCCTCCCCCTCCCCTCTCTCTCTCCCTCCCCCTCCCCCTCTCCCTCTCCCTCCCTCCCTCCCTCTCTCCCTCTTCCCCTCTCTCCCCCTCCCCCTCCCCTCCCCCTCCCCTCTCTCTCTCCCTCCCCCTCCCCCTCTCCCTCTCCCTCTCTCTCTCCCTCCCTCCCTCCCTCTCTCTCTCTTCCCCTCTCTCCCCCTCCCCTTCCCCCTCCCCTCTCCCTCTCTCTCCCTCCTCTTCCTCTCTCTCTCTTCCCCTCTCTCCCCCTCCGCCTCCCCCTCCCCTCTCTCTCTCCCTCTCTCTCTCTCCCTCTCCCTCCCCCTCTCTCTCCCTCCCTCCCTCTCTCTCTCTCTCCCCCCTCCCCCTCCCCCTCTCCCTCTCCCTCTCCCTCTCTCTCCCTCCCTCCCTCTCTCTCTCTCCCCCTCCCCCTCCCCCTCTCCCTCTCTCTCTCCCTCCCCCTCCCCCTCTCCCTCTCTCTCTCCCTCCCCCTCCCCCTCTCCCTCTCCCTCTCTCTCCCTCCCTCCCTCTCTCACCCCCTCCCCCTCCCCCCTCCCTCCCCCTCCCCCTCCCCCTCCCCCTCTCCCTCCCCCCTCCCTCTCTGTGCCCCTCCCCCTCCCCCTCCCCCTCTCCCTCTCTCTCTCCCTCTCTCTCTCCCTCTCCCTCTCCCTCTCTCTCTCTCTCCCTCTCTCTCTGCAGACTGCCACACTGTGCAGGCATGGGTGGAGTATTTAAGAGCCATTAGGCACTCGCCACTCCCGCAACAGGATGAGTTGGTCATGGACCAGGGAAGTTTGCAGTAGGGACCTCGGTGACTGCAAGACAACGTCCATACACCCAGGAACACTGTGAAATCACACAAGGCCCTTCCCCACAGATTTTCCCTGTTAGGTCACTAGTTCCAATGGAGACAGAGTTTTTTGGGTTTTGTTTTTTAATATGTATCTTTCTTGATTTCAAAGAGAGGAAGGGAGAGGGAGAGGGAGAGATAGAAACATCAAGGATGACAGACAGTCATTGATCGGCTGCCTCCTGCACACCCCTGACTGGGGATCGAGCCTGCAACTCCGGCATGTGCCCTGAACCAGGAATCAAACTGTGATCTCCTGGATCCTAGGTCGACGCTCAACCTCTGAGCCACACACAGCCAGGCTGGGGAGAGAGATCTTTGCCCTTTGGCTGGAAGGATGTTCTTTTCTTCACTTTCTCTTCCTTCCCTTGTGTCTGTAGTTAAACTCACATGAACTTCTTTGAGCTTCTTGAAATCCTCAATTCAGCGCTAAGGGTTAAGGGTTGAGAGACCCTAGGCTACAGGTAAGGGTCAAGAAAATTAAGAACAGGGGAAAGAATAGATGGCTGTTCTTTAACGTTCACGTTTCTGTTGGAGTTGCTTTGTGAGGGTCTCAACAGGACATGATGCTGGATAAATGAGAGCCCAAAATATTCTGACTTGGAAAATGAGGGACACTTGGCGGTTTCTAACCTTCCTAGACAGGCCCACAGGGCTCACCCCCGGGGCCGGAGGTGCTGTCTCTGGCTGGCTGCCCAGCTCACATGCAGGGAGTACGCCCACCCTCCCTGCGACTGGGTGTCTGGGGCTGCTGGGAGGTCTGCCCTCAGGGCACCAGGAAAGCTCCACATCCCCTGTCCCCCTGGGCGAAAGGGACCCTGCCCTGCTGTGGTTCTCAGGCCACAGGACTACTGCCCGGACAGCCCAGAGACTAGCAGGGACGCCTCTGACTCTCGGCTGGGAATTTACGTCCTCCGCAGATGGGAGCCAGTCCACAGTGTCTGCAGATACCCCATTGGGTGACATGCCCCTGGGGGTGAAATGTGACGAGTCCCTCAAGCTTTGGTTTTATCTGTGTGTGTTTTTTTATCTTTATTGTTGAAAGTATTAGAAATGTCCCTTTTTCCCATTTACCCCTCGCGCCCGCTCCCTTCCCCTCTCCAGCCTTCCCCTCACTATCATGGCTCCCTAACGAGCGTGAACACTATCGCCTGTCCCTCACGGGCATGGACACTATGGCCGGTCCCTCACGGGCATGGACACTATGGCCGGTCCCTCACGGGCACGGACACTATGGTCGGTCCCTCACGGGCACGGACACTATGGCCGGTCCCTCACGGGCACGGACACTATGGTCGGTCCCTCACGGGCACGGACACTATGGTCGGTCCCTCACGGGCACGGACACTATGGCCGGTCCCTCACGGGCACGGACACTATGGCCGGTCCCTCACGGGCACGGACACTATGGTCGGTCCCTCACGGGCATGGACACTATGGTCGGTCCCTCACGGGCATGGACACTATGGTCGGTCCCTCACGGGCATAAACACCTGCAAGTTCATTGGTGACTCTTCCCTCCTCCCTCTTCCCTCTGAAACCCGTCGGTCTGACGCTTTATTTCTGACGCCTTTTTGGACCTGCCTTAGTTAAACATAACTATTACTCACGATGCCACTTCGAGATTTAAAGTTCTCCCAGAGACTCTCCTACTATATTATTTCACCTGTTCTTTGCTATTTGAGCCCCACGCACTGTTCCGTCCAAGACTTGTCTGGGAGGATGTGCTGACAGTCCCCCGGGTGCAGCGCAGCCTTCACCACACACGACCTGGGTACTGTTCATCCTGAAAGGGGGCTGACAAGGGAGGGCGCCCACGGGCCCAGGAGAAAGTCCGCGTCCTGAGCACAGTCTGGCGGCAGGAAGGCCCGGGCCGCCCTCAGGACCTGCGGGCGCTCGGCTCTCCCAGCTCCTGCGGCGCCCGCGCCTCACCCACGCGGGGGAAACTAGCGGGAGAAACCGCCCGCCGCCGAAGGCTTCTTGACAGGCACTCGCAGGCCCCAGAGCAGCCAATCACCGCGCGGTGGGGCGGGTCCTTCCACAGGATGCGAAGACCCGCCCGCCAGACGCCAGACCCGAGCCAAAGATTCTGACCGCAACTGACGGGCAGGCTCCATGCTATGCCCCGCCCTTTCAGCTTCTTCTGACCACCCATTGGCCCGCAGGGCCCTGTGATCGCAGCACTGATTGGTGGCTTTGCCTGACGCCTCTATAAGGCGGGAACCTAGCCCCGGGCGCCCTCACTCCTCCTGAGGGCAGGTAGCGCGAGGGGCTCAGAGAGGGCGCTCGGCCAGAGTGGGCAGCGCAGCAGGAGAGCCGGGACACTGACAGGAAAATGGGGACCTTGCTGTACGAAACCCTTAGCCCGAGGCCTTCGAATTCCAGCCCAAGACCCTAGATGCATCTCCTCCTGAGATGCTCCAAGTCCTCTCAGCATTGAAGGACCCCAAGTCTCCTCACCCAGATAAACGCTAAACCCCCCAACGCTCACATCCCCAGACACCCTGAAAACCCCATTCCCCTCAGCCGGGGGCACTCTAAATACAGCCCAGAAAGACCAAACCTCCCACAACTCAAACCCTAAATGCCCCCATCCTGGGAACTCAATGTCAGGAAGCCTGAAACCCCTTAATGAGAGACCCCAAATCTCCTCACCCTCGGAGGTCCCAAATCCTGTCACCCCGAACATTCTAAATGTCCTTGACCAGAAAAGCCCAGATCTTGTCCAAGTCTCCTCAGGCTGAGAAGTCCCTGCCCCTTGGAGACTGCGCCTCGTTATGCGCAGATTTTTCTAGAATGTCCAGGTGGAATTCCCTCCATTGTCGCCGGCACAACCCCTCCTAGCTGTCAGCGCGCCTCCAGCCTCGACCCTCAGGACCTCCAGACCCCAACTTTCCCCTCAGGGCCCCTCAGGACCCCACGGTCACCCCCCAGGCCCCTCACCCACCCCTGACCCGCCTCCCCAGGGCCCCTCAGGGCCCCTCAGACGCCCCGGCTGAGCCCCCCAGGGCCCCTCAGACGCCCCTGCGGCAGCGAGGCGGGAGCTGCGGGAACGAGTCTGCTTCCACCGGCGGGTCTGCATGGCCGCGTCCCCGTCCCAGCCGTGCCCTGGTCGCAGCTGGGTCCCGCGTCTTCCCCTCTGGACGCCCTGCCCGACGGGGAGACGGGCTGTCACCCTCTCAGCACCTTCTCGTTCCACAGGCACCTTGGCCTCGGGCTCAGGGACTCGGGGTGGCAGCACCATGAACCCCGACAGGTGCTCGCAGGGGAGCCCTGAGGAAGAAGGGGGAGAGCGGGGTGGAAACCCAAGGTGGGAGCTGGGGGGCCGCGGGGAGCCGGGGAGCAGGGCTGGGTGCCCCTCTCTGCGCATGGGCAGCGCGGAGGCCGGGAGAGCCCCCCAGGGGTCAGGGCCGGGTCAGGTCACGGCGGGGGCACGAGCGCCAGAGCGGCTCAGGAGCCGGGACGCGACGGGCGGGGCGGGGGGCAGAGCGCTTGGTCCCGGCCCCGCAGAGGCCACAGAGGCCTGGCTGCTCCCCGCGCGAGGCGGCGCGAAGGCCCCGCTGCGAGTTCTCCCGCAGGAGTGAGTTGTCGACGGAATCTGTTATCGTCTCCAGGCCAGAGCCGCTCTCAGAGACATTTCCGTCTACTTCCCCCGGGAAGAGCGGGCACAGGTGGGAGACGGCAGAACGCGGTGCGGGAACGTGAAGAGGAGCCACGAGGGGCTCCCAGCCTAGGGGACGGCGGTGCTGGGCCGGGGGACCCGGGACACGGCGCACGGGGCTGTCTCTCCTCAGGCGCTCTGCCTGCAGCGCCCTCCCGGGTGGGCACCAGTCCCGGGGATGCTGCTCCTGCGTCAGTGCAGGGCTCGCGCTGGCCGTGCAGAGCTCTCAGCACCTGGTTCTGGACTCTCCGTCCCACCCCCTCCCCTCCCCCCCATCGCATCCCATCCCCACCGGCTTGGTGGCCTTTGTTCCTCCTTCAAACTCTTCACTTTCAGGACCAAGGTTTTGTTTCCTTCCAGGTCTCAGAGCCCCTCGACCAGCTGTCATGTGTCACCGCAGGCAGGCCACCAAGCCCCAGGCGGAGGACCCTGAGGACCCTGGTGAGGAGAGGACCCCGAGGCAGCAAGGTGAGGGGCCTGGAGAACTCAGAGGTGCCCTCCAGGAAAGGACCTGGGTTTAGGTCAGGCTGCATCTCAGGAGTTACCAAGGGAACTGTGTTTGCTTGTTCAGCAAACAAGCAAGATGCAGAACTGTTATACAGTAAGGGGCTATTCATATAAACTCTTTAAATGGGTAAAAGAATTATATGTTTTTATTGTCGACACTATTACAGAGGCCCCCATTCCAATATATAGTTATATATGTTGAAAGCACACCCACGCCTTTCTGCCCCCCCCCTTATTCCCCCACAGCCTACGTCTCCTAAACACTAAAGGACCCCAGGAGGTTTGCATGAGCATCAGCAGCTTGTTCCTGGATAACCCCCTGAACCTGTCTCCAAGGCCCTTTCTCTGTGAATTGACAATGGGCCAAAGCAGCCCCGCCTAGGCTGATTGCTTTCCTATAACAATGAGCCAAGGCAGCCCAGACTAGGCTCTCCTGCTGCTTCTTCTGTCCTAAGCCCTTCCTTGTTTCACTGTGCCCATCTTTAATAAACATACTCTCAAAATAAAAATAAATAGATAGCCCTGGCTGGGTGGGCCAGTCAGTTGGAGCATCCTCCCCTACACCAAAAAGATTGCAGGTTCGATTCTGGGTCAGGGCACAAACCTAGGTTTTGTGTTCGATCCCCAATAGGGGTGCATGCTGATCAATGTTTCTCATATCAGTGTTTCTCTCTCTCTCCCCCTCCTTCCTCTCTCTCTAAAATAAATAAAAACATATCCTTGGTTGAAGATTAAAAAACAATAATAATAGCCCTGACCATTTGCTCAGTGGTTAGAGCATCAGCCATGGACTGAAGGGTCCCAGGTTTGATTCCAGCCAAGGGCAGGTACCTTGCTTCCAGGCTTGATCGCAGGCCCCAGTCAGGGTGCGTGCAGGAGGCAACCAATCAATGTGTCCCTCCCACATAGATGTTTCTCTCTCTCTCCTTTCCACTCTCTCTGAAAAGCAATGGAAATAATATCCCCAGGTGAGGATTAAAAAACAACAATAATAATAGACACAGCGTGGAGGTGCAAGAGGGCATAGGGGGGATAAATGGTGATGGAAACAATAAAAGAAAGAAAGAAGAATAAATAAATATATATTTATAGATAATTAATAAGCATTAAGTATATAAAATACAAAAGTGAGTAAGAACTAACTAATTCAGAACAGCTGTCATCACAGAGGAGGAAGACCTGGCTGCCTATTAGCTTGCATAGGGACATATGAGAAAAATTAATAATCATGGTGATTAAGGGGGTTGGGCTGTGGGCCTGGGTAGAGAGTAGTTCATCACTTAATCAGGCCTTGATGTTTGCCATGGCATCATCCTGTCAACTTTCATGAAAGTGTGGTCAGTAGGGTCGTCCCGCTTTCACGGGTCTGGGGTTTAAACACCTGAAGTCAAGATGTTATCTCTAACTTACCCAAAACTCTGTGTCTATGGCCAACAGCCCTGAGTCTTTGTTCCTAAGACTGTGTGATGCTTACCAGAATCTAATGATTAACAAAGGGGGTGGACAGCCAGTACATGCAAAGGTGGAAGGATAAGAAAGGAAGGAGGCAAAGTAGTCACGGTGCCATTGGACTGGACAAGGCCAGTGTGAATCAAGAAGACAGAAAGGAGAAACAGAGTTTGTGAATGGTTATGTGGCTTTTATTACATTTCTGTCATGAATAGGCCAGTTTTTTACATAAACGTAATAGATAACTTATAAACATAGGAGGAAGCAGAGATGATGCTTTGTCTTTTTTTTTTTTTTTTAACATTCTAAAATAAATGATGTCCCCAATAGAATCATAGGCCTTAATGAAACCTCAGAAAACATTTTCCAGTTATCCTTGGACTATCTTTGTATTACTCTCTGATTTAGAATTCTCTGTCTCTCATAAGAATCTCCAGATTTTGGAAAAAATTACCAACCAAAACACTGATTTCTCGTCATCTTTTAGTCAAACCTTCTTGGGCGACCTTCAGAGTAGAACAGAGTAAATACCAGAAGGTGTGTATTTCCCAAATCCTGTTGACAAGAAAATCTTACTCATGGGTGCAATTCAGGTAAGAGTAGGAAAACGCAGAGAGTATCCTAGGAACCGCTGCCTTCCTCTGCTGATCTCTTCAACACAATGTCCGATATTATCATCTTAATAGTTCATGACAACAGCAACAAGAGTAGCTACCACTCATTTTATTTTCACAATGTTTCAGACTTTAAGAATTCAACATGAATAAACTCACTTAAACCTTACCCCACTCCTATGAGCTAGGTACTATAACGATCACCGTTTCTGATGAGGAAACCAAGGTTTCAGACATATAGAAATGTTTGATTTTTCTGAGATCACAGTATCAGTGGTAGTGCAATATAATCCACAGCCTCTTCTCTAAACCACTTACAAGCTCATTAAACCAGTCATACTTCTATACATTTTACCCGGTCTTATTCATGTATCACTACATCATTCATCTGACTGGTGATTCCAAACTCAGCTCTTTTCTGCTATGCTTCAGTGAGAGGTGCACTAAGACCCTCTAACTAACAGAAGCTCACTGACGTATAGGCAGTTTGTGCAGTGGGTGGTCCCAGATGAAGAAGGGCGCAGGATCCCCAGTATCAGAGCCTCCCACTCTAATAAAAGAAAGCATCTCCCATCCCTGAAAAGCTTCAGGTTTGATGACTGAGGAACAACAAATAAATAATAACGTGACTTAAGGACTTCATCTATGTTACACACTATTCAATAGAAACTTATCCATCTGGAACTGATTTCAAAGGTCCACTCCTGTAGGAGGAAGTACCAGCTTCTTTCTCTGAGCTCTAATTAGGCCACTCTCATCTTGTTTGGAACCATTTGTTCAGCCTGCCTGGCTCTGCATTGTGAGCTCTTTGAGAGGCTGATTCTTCTAGAAGTCCCAGGCTCAGCTCAGGGTCCCTGAGGGTCCCCTGAATGTTTGCTGAATGAATGATTTCATATTTACAAATTAAACTAGAGGAAGGTCAATGAATACTAAAGATAATTAATGTGCAATTTCAAATATGGAGATGGCTGAGGGGTAAACTGATAAGAAGACTGTAATCTCACAGTCAGTATTAAATAGCTCACAAAACACTTTGGTGTGGACATCATTATATTTCATGTTCACTATAACATTAAGAATTAGCATGCGCCCAGCCGGGCATGGCTCAGTGGTTGAGCGTCGACCTAGGATCCAGGCGATCAGGGTTCGATTCCCGGTCAGGGCACATGCCCGGGTTGCAGGCTCGATCAATGACTCTCTCATCATTGATGTTTCTATCTCTCTCTCTCCCTCTCCTTTCCTCTCTGAAATCAATAAAGGTATATTTTGAAAAAGAAAAAGAAAAAAAGAATTCGCATGTTATCGATCAGGAAACTGAAGAGAACTAGCTAGTGATACAACCTTACTCAAACATAATTGATGGGAGCCAGCTAAACTAATCACAAATATTCTTTCCAAGATACAACAATTTGCAAATTTCAACACCAATTTCTGTATTGTTTAGATATGTTTCTGCCAACTATTTCTTTTTTCTCTCCCCAATACCCCTCACTTTCACTACTATAGAGAAAACTGAAAGGAAAGAGCCTTAAGGCATGGGTTCCAATCTTGGATTCACTACCCACATGGCCCTTTCTTTTCCCTCTAATATTCATACTTCCCAGGTATTTCCAAGGGTTGTTGAAGTATTGATTAAAGTCATGCATGTAAAATGTAAGTCTTAAAGCATTAAGAAATGAATGTTGTCTTTTAACGTGTGACTTTTACATTGCAGGCAATGTCCAGGGCACCATTAAGTAATGATTCCAGTTTGAAGGAATTGTCAGGAACAGCAAATCTGCTGACCACAAGTGGTTCATAGCCGGCCCAGAAACCAGTGTCCCCTCCTGGGGAAGCAAGCACCTCTGGACAGCACTCTAGACCAAAATTGGGTAAGAGAAAATAATTTGGAGGTTTCAGTTCCACTAAGTCCTCTAGAAAGGCTGATAAGTATGGCTTATGTATGTGGGGTAGACTGCAGAGGCCTGGATTGAAGCTGGACTAAGCTGAGACAGAAGGTAGCACTGGAACTTTGGGCAAATCTTATAAACCCTGAGCTCCTGAATGCTCATGTGTAAAGGGAACATAAGGATACATAAGTCATATATTGTTTGAGAGCATTACATTATATTTAAAGTAACTGACACATGCAAGTTTTCCAATAAATCCATCTGTGATAATAGCAACCATACTTTCTTGGTGTTGTACGCCCAAGCCTTTACTCAATACCTAACCCATAATGTGCCCTCAATAAATATTTTATGAATGAGTAAAGATTGGGAAAGATTTTCCCTGATAATGGGAAAAATCTAGAAACTAAAATTGAATCCGTCTTTGGTAGTCTTTGTGGAGCCTTAGTCTCTCTTACTTACCAGAGGAAAATACCAAGAGTATATAGAAGAACAGGTAATAATTTTTTAAAAATATATCTTTATTGATTTCAGAGAGAGGAAAGGAGAGGGAGAGAGATAGAAACATCCATGATGAGAGAGTCATTGATTGGCTGTAGCGCGCAACCTGGGCATGTGCCCTGACCGGGAATCGAACCCTGATCGCCTGGATCCTAGGTCGACGCTCAACTGCTGAGCCACACCTGGCTGGGCAGAACAGGTAATAATTTAATGGGAGGAGATTGTGTGTTTTCTGACAAAACAGGGACCAACACTCCACACCCCACCCCCCTCTCTCACCTGCTCTTCTCCAACTTAGAATTCAGGAGGAAGGGGATGGAAGTGAAGATGTACAGCTTACAAGAAAGAAAGGGCCACATGTACCAAGAGGTCAGCGAACACCCAGGACGGCGACTACCTCTGTAAGTGACCCTCACCAAGAAGCATGTTATAGCTTGATACAATAATTTCATCTGGTCATTGGGTGCCCAAATCATTCCTTTCCTCTAGTGACCTGGAGTACAGGATTGAGGCTCAATTATGTGAGTGCCTGGGTTCTCTCTGAAACTCTTTACATCCAGGAACATGCACTACACCTTTCCTGATCCCTGTTCCTCTTGCTTCCAGGTTGTGAGAAGTGTCAGAACTTCTTCATTGACAGCTGTGCTGTGCATGGGCCCCCTATATTTGTAAAAGACAGTGCAGTGGACAAGGGGCACCCCAACCACTCAGCCTTCACTCTGCCCCCTGGGTTGAAAATCAGACTGTGAAGCATCCCCGAGGCTGTGCTTGGAGTGTGGAAAGAGGAATCGGATCTGCCGGTGGGTCTGCACTTTGGCCCTTATGAGGGCCAGATCACAGAAGTGAAGATGCAGCCAACAGTGGATACCCCTGTCCTCTGGCTTCACACATCCCTCCTGTGGTTTGGTGGGAACCCACCTTCTACATGCTAGATCATGGGTGGGCATAATATGGTTAGCTCTGTGTACTGAGTGGAGTTTGTATGAACAGGGAGCTTCTGTTTGAGGATCAGACCGTGAGTGGGAGCAAGGTGGTACAGACACAAAGGAGCGGCTCCTCCCTGTGAGACTCCTGCTCTGACTGGACAAATGGACTCAGACATATAGATTATGAGTCAGAAAAATATCGTGTGGTCACCATCGACAGTTGAATCCCCATGCAGGCTGAAGGAACCCTAGCCCTAACGCTAACAACCCTAAACCTAGCCCTAGCTCTAAACCTAGCCCTCGCCCTCGCCCTCGCCCTCGCCCTCGCCCTCGCCCTCACCCTAGCACTAGCCCATTTCAAAGAATGGATGAATGAATTTGTTAGTCTTTTGCCAATATTTCCCAATCCTTAAGTTTTTAAGAGTGACTGTCCTTATTTTACAATTAGTCTTTATAGGGCCACAGGTGTGACTCCAAAATATCCAAGCCCACCAAATCTTTTTACCTCCCCAAAACCTCCTCAGTTCCTCAGATTCACATAGATAATTGGCTTTATGAAACCCAGTCCTCGGACCTTTCAAATGCAAATACCTGGTCAAAAACTCTTATCTAGATAATCTTTTAAAATACTAAAATAAAATACAAGTTTCTGGGAGGTGAGCCTTTTTGAAAGGAAAGAAAAAGGAAAAGAAAAAGGAGAACCTTAGCAATCTATGTAAATCAATTTAACTTATTTCAACTATTCCTTTTTAAATTTCAAGCTGTTGATTTAATGTCTTATAATTTGTGGGAGGTGTGCTTTTTGAAACGGAGAGTATGTTTGAAATGTGTTCATAAAACTCAATCTAAAGAGTAGTAATTGCTTACTTTAGAGGGGTCACTAAAATCAAAGGTTTTAAAGAGTTACGAATTTTAATTAATTGGGAAGAAAGCGTATGCTTTGGATAACAGAAGATATAAGGTACGGAAACATATTTTCAAGGGAAAAATAAAGTGAGTTGTTCTAAAGCTGGTTGTTTCAGAATGGGTAAAAAGGTCTGAACTTAATAACACACTCAAAGAATATAAAAAAGACTTAAGGGAAAATAGACAAATTGATAATCGTAATAGATTTAACACACCTCTCATTCAGGGACAGAGCCTACCTCTTTCAGAACCAACAGACGGCCACTAAAACCTCAATGTGATGTAAGAAACTTCAACAACATGACCCGCAAATGGAGTTCAACATTCACAAATAATCCGCTCTACCCCCAGGTTTGCCTGATCACCTGCGCCCGGGTGTTATTCCCAAGGTGCCCACGAGATGGCAGCATTCAACATGCAGGTGATGCCCTCTACCCGGCCGCTTTTCCTGAGCTCCTGCGCCCGGGTGTTATTCCCAAGGTGCCCAGGAGAGGGCAGCAGAGAAACACGCTTGGAATGTCTCTAAAGTGACCGTGGCCAGGGCGCAGAGGGAGCAGAACAAAGGCGCTACACCCTCTGCGCCCCAAGGATCATGATCTCGGGAACTGAATCTGACCGGGGCCTCCTGGGTGAAACGCGCAGGGAATGCTGTTGGCCGAGGGGCTCCCCAACTCCGTCTCCACTTTCACGGACAGAGGCCGAGGCCCATGAAGGCAGCCAGTCCGCAGCCAGCTCCATCAGGAACCTGGGTGTCCAGCCTCTGGGCCCCAAAGATGCGACGTCAGGCCGGGCACCAAGCAACATCACGTGGGCTAAGACGTCACGTTGGCGTGATATTGTTGGGGGCAGAGATGTGGATCACCCTCTGTTAACCGTGATTGTTAAATGGGGAGGGCACCTCGTAGGAACAGGACCCTCGTTTGATGATGATTCACCGTACTGACTAATAGAGGATTTTCCTACAGACCCCGGGAAACTGCCGGATGTGCTATGGCGCAGCCCACATCGAGCCCACTGAATAAACCTCATTTCAGCCTCAGGACATGTCCCAGTGGCTGCCTGGGCAAGAGGGTTTAAAGATCACTTCCACCGCAAGGAGACGTTAACTAGGCTGCGACAGAGGGGTTGGCGTGTCATTGGCAGCCCGGCAGAATACCGCGGTTGGTTAGAGGGCCCTCCAGACTAGGACAAGGTTGTGGGTTCGATCCCCACCAGGGCACATAGAAGAATCAACCGATGGGTGTGCCTCACGGAAGATGATGCACCGTCTGGGGCCCTAGGACATGGCCTGTGGCCCACAAAGTCCCCCAAGTTACAGGAGCCGCTGTGACCACAATGCCAACCGCATCCTCCCCCACGGTCAGCACCAATGGCTCAGGGCACAGAGGGCGCCCGGGGCGCCGAGGCCACCACCCCCTCCCCAGGGAAGAGGGCCTGCAACCACAGACCTGACAGCTTCACCACCCCGAAGCCCCGCCCTCGATGCTCAGACTGGGCGAGCGCCGTGGAGAAAATGAAATGACTGAGGTGAACGAGGAAATTGCCAGGTAGAAAACTCCTCCCACCTTGAGATGGGAATGACTCTGGAAAAGAAAGGAAAGCATCAACGGGAAGTTGCGACTCGAAGGCATCCTTGGCCCACCTGGAGACAGACGAAAGCATCCTAATGAGGAGACAGAAGCAGATTCACCGCGGGAAGAACACCATGGCCTATGACCGCAGCATTAGAGTTCCCGAGGACCTTCCAAACATGGCATGGGCCAGAGCCCCCACAGCACTTCTCAGCAGAACCACCCAGGGAACTCAGGAAATCTCCCGTTTTCATCAGGATAAAGCTGTCACTTGTGTTGAATGGACGAATGGCCACACCTGCTTCCCTAGGGCACTGGCCTGGCTCTGAGAGGTGGCTCAGCCCAGGCTTCCCCCTGAAAGCTCAAGGAGCATCCTGGCCCCCCAGAAGGCATCGCTGCAAGCCTGGCTGTCAGCCCACTGTGCCTGGAAACCCACACAGCATTACTCAGGCAGGTGCCCTCTGCCTGACTCCCCCTCCCCCCTGAACAACCCTGCTCCCCACTGCACAACCCCCAGCTCCCATTCCATTGACGTCCAGCCTCGAGGCCTCATGTCCTGTGTTCATCTTTGGCTAGCTGATTCACTCCAGGAGTTAGGAAGGAAGCCCACACTACCTCCTAGGAAAGCCTCACCTGGCTGGATGGCAGGGGCTAGAGCTGGGAAAGGTAGAGGGGACAGGTGTGGAAATTCCTCGCCACGCTCCTTGGTTCCCCCTGTCTGCATGCTCCTGGACTGTTGCTCTGGATGCTGCTGGACTGTTGCTCTGGCCCAACACACAGCCAGTCCACAGCACCCAGGATCCCCATGGCCCTCCCAAGGCCCTTTAAGACTACAATCTGGATATGAATCCAGGATCTTTATGCTGCTCAGAAACTCTGACAGCCTTTATCTGGGGAAAGAAAAGGCCAGAAAGAGGCTGCAGGAAAATCCCAGGACAATCTCAGGAAAAGGCCTGAGCACCATCCTTGGGACAGATATCCTGTCTGCCCTCACGATTCGGGATGTTTGTCTGAGGGAAAAAACACCCTCTTCTTTTTGGGAGATGCTGGCTGGGGACTGTTGTGATTTCCAGAAACAGGTAAGCAAAGGACTTTATTGGCACTGTCTTGGTGGGCATCAGTAAACCAGGTAAGACTCCCCCCATAGCCTGTGGATAGTGTTGCCTGAGCCACAAGGCGTTGCTGCCTTACCTCTGATGGAAGGCAAATTCTGGAGCCTGCAGTGGGGGCTGTGTCACCAGGAAGCTGCCCGCCTGTGTGCCTGCCTGGCTAACGCCAGTGCCCTGACCCTCCTCCCGGTATGTGCTCTGGGGGTGCTGCTGGGTGGGTCCGCGAACCCTGCACACAAGGAATGTCCACAGCCCAATGTTGGGGGGTGGGGCCCGGCTCACATACAGCACAACCAAGGCAGAGCTTGGAATTCTCTTAAAATATAGAATTGTCCAAAGAAAATATTGGAAGGCAGATTTTAAGAAACACCCTCAAAAGTATGTCCAATAACAAAGAAAAGAAGACCTAAGATACAAGGTAACCGTTTTGGAAGATTGGTCCAGGATTTCCAACATCCACATCACATCTGTGCTCGAGAGAAACCGGAGAACACGGAGGGAAGAAATTATCAAAGAGTCAGATGACCAAAAAATGCCCAGAGCTTAAAGGAGACCTTGATGTCTTACTTTAACTCAAAGGCTTAGCACCAAAGTGAATTACAAGGTCTCTTAACCTAGGGCTTAAAACTCAAAACAAAACCCTCCTTTTCAGCCTTAGACATTCATGGTGGTTGGAATGTAAAACAAAAGGAGTAACCAATGAACAGACAAAACCAATTCAACTCATAGATCCAGATCCCAGAATGGTGGTTACGGGGAGAAGGGGGCGGGGGAGGGAGAATTGAGTAAAGGGCTCAAAATATTCGGTAACAGCCCAGGTGGGGTGACTCAGTGGTTAAGCGTCAATCTATGAACCAGGTGGTCCCAGTTCCATGCCTGGTCAGGGCAACATGCCTGGGTTTCGGGCTCCATCCCCGGTAGGGGGCGTGAAGGAGGCAGCCCATCAATGACTTTCTCTCATCATTAATGTTTCTCTATCTCCCTCCCTCAATCTCCCTTCTTCTCTGTGAAATCAAAAAAATCATATTACAATACATATTACAATACAAGACAACCTGAGAACAATTTATCAGGAAATTTATTTTTCACTCACCCTTTACTGTAAAATTAACTGAACATGGTCTCCAACATAAGACATGTGTCAGGAAAGAGAGGGGAAGACCTATGACTTGGGACACCCTGGAGCTGACCCAGGGAAGCTACTGCAGGGGCTGTCGGGAGGACGGCCTCACCCCTGGCTCGGGGACACATCCCTGGGATGGGGACAGGGAGGAGGGCTGCAAGCAGCAAGTCTTCACTGGGGACACTTCAAACACTAGGAAGACTAAAGGATGTGAAGAAAATCAGGCGATGGAAGAAGAAAAGGACAATTAGAAAACCCAAGAAAACATGTCTGTAACCACAGGAGACTCAGAAAAGTGGGGCATGGGCTGCAGTCATAGCCCAGGCACCTTCCTGAAGAGGTGGGAGGTCTCACGATGCTATTGTACTAGAGGACAATCAGAGACACCTATCGCAATGCACATTCTTTAAAGGGACTGATGACGGCAATGACCCCTAGGAAATAAACAAAGATAATGATATTTCTACTGTGAGAGTGGGGTGAGAGTGGGGAGAGGCGGGTCTCAGTATCTCCACCCTCTGCTGCAGGGGCAGGAGCTGGCAGGTCCTCAGGGGCACTGCAGAGGGGAGTGCAGGGCTGGCAGAGGCTTCCTTTCATTTTCTGCTCTTTCCTCACTGTCCTATTTTGTTTCATGTGTATGTTTTATTTTGACAAATAAAAGACATGAAAACGATAACCTCGGCAGGTTGAAGATGGTGGTGGACTGAGTGGAGGCTACCCTGCCGCTCTCCCAGGACCAAACTGGAATGACAACTAAACTATAGAAACACCATCCTGAAAAAACTGCAACTGAATACGAGCTGGACGGCAACCCCATAACCAAGGAGGAAAAGGGGGAGATCGCATAGAGACATGTAGGAAGTGCGGAGGCACCAGAGCTGGCTGGGCTCCCACAGGCAGCAGCTGAAGGTCCGGAGGGAGAGCTCAGCTGTGGGGGTTCCCACTGAGGACTCTGGGGCCTCAACCCCTGGTGGGGCTCCCCAGCCCAGAGCACCAGACCTAAGACAGGTGCCCACATAACATCTGGCCCTGAAAAGCAGCCACATTTCTGCCAGGGAGAGATGGCTGGAAATGCAGGCTCCCTCTTCAAGAGCCAACCCACAAAGTTTCGTGTGCAGCCACTCACCTTAGGCTCGGAGGCCAGAGTGGACTGTAGCTGTGTGAGGAGAAT
>NC_142090.1:211655-236655 GCF_054644295.1 Miniopterus natalensis
ACTTTCTCTCATCACTGATTTTTCTCTCTCGCCCTCCTTCCCTCCCTCCCTCTCTGTGAAATCAATAAAAACACATTAAAATATATATATACAGTCAAAGGTGGCTAAGCATACAACTGAATATACAGATACCAAGTTATGATGAAAAGTACCTGGCAATTACGTGATGTTAGGAACCAAAGTTACCTCCGAAACTTTAATCTCTTAAAAAGCTCCAATAAATGAATTGCAGGTAACCTGCAGAGAAGGAAACGTCCAAGCAACTTGTGACTTATCAAGGACACTGGCTGCCGCAGTGATACGGGGCCTTCAGGTTTCTAGTGGGAAAAGTATTTTAAACTCTGAATTCTGTCCCTGTCAAATTGTTAGTCCAATGTGAGGGCAGATTAAAGACAACCTGAGAACAACTTACGCCCTTTCCTATAAAATTAACTGAAGACGGTCTCCGACATAAGACATGTGTCGGGACAGAGAGGATGAGACCTGTGACTTGGGACTCCCTGGAGCCGACCCAGGGAAGCTACTGCAGGGGCTGTCGGGAGGATTTCCACACCCCTGGCTCGGGGACACATCCCTGGGATGGGGACAGGGAGGAGGGCTGCAAGCAGCAAGTCTTCAACGGGGACGCTTCAAACACTAGAAAGACTTAAGGATATGAAGAAAAGCAGGTGATGGAAGAAGAAAAGGAAGACAATTAGAAAACATGTCTGTAACCACAGAGGACTCAGAAAAGTGGGGCATGGGCTGCAGTCATAGCCCAGGCACCTCCCTGAAGAGGTGGGAGGTCTCACGATGCTACTGTACTGGAGGACAAAATATAGATACACCTATCGAGGTGCACATTCTTTAAAGGGATTGATGACAACAATGACCCCTAGGAAATAAACCAAGATAATGATATTTCTACTGTGGGGTGAGAGTGGGGAGAGACGGGTCTCAGAATCTCCACCCTCTGCTGCAGGAGCAGGAGCTGGCAGGTCCTCAGGGGCACTGCAGAGGGGAGTGCAGGGCTGGCAGCGGCTTCCTTTCATTTTCTGCTCTTTCCTCACTGTCCCATTTTGTTTCGTGTGCATATTTTATTTTGACAAAGAGAGGACATGAGAACGATAACCTCGGTGGATTAAAGGTGACGGAGGACTGAGTGGAAGCTATCCTGCCACTCTCCGGGGACCAAACTGGAATGACAGCTAAACTACAGAAAAACCATCCTGAAAAACCAACTGCAACTGAATACGAGCTGGACGGCACCCCCATGACCAAGGAAGAAAAGAGAAGATCGCAGAGACGTGTAGGAAGTGCGGAAGCACAAGAGGGCTGGCTGGGCTCCCACAGGCAGCAACTGAAGGTCCAGAGGGAGATCTCAGCTGTGGGGGGTTCCCACTGAGGACTCTGGGGCCTCAACCCCTGGTGGGGCTCCCCAGCCAAGAGCACCAGACCTGAGACGGATGCCCACATAACACCTGGCCCTGAAAAGCAGCCGCATTTCTGGCAGGGAGAGATGGCTGGAAATACAGGCCCCCTCTTCAAGAGCCAACCCACAAAGTTTGGTGTGCAGCCACTCACCTTGAGCTCCAGCAGAGGGAGGGCAGAGTGGACCGTAGCTGTGTGGGAAGAATCTAGGCCGAAGGCACCCCTCTGGATTCCGGTGCAGAGCCATTCCCCCAGACTACAGAGGCAGACACTGACCTGTCCAGCAGGTTTTGCCTGAGGAGGAAGGAATTGCCCCCACCCTGCTAGAAAACCTCTCGTCCTACCCCCCTGGGGTTTCTAAAGCAGGAGGCTCATTAAGAGAATCAGGTTTATCAGCCTGCAGGCACAGGCAGACCTCAGAGTGCTTTGAGTCTCTGCCTGATCTGCTTCTCAACCTGGGCCTTGCAAAAGCAGACTTAGGTGTGCATCTCGGTCCTGCCAAAACACACTCAGCCCTGAGAGAGGGGACCTCAAGCTGTAGGTTGCTGATAGCTCCAAACAGGATGCTCAAAGCCACTCACAAACAGCATCTGGCATTGGCCTGCATTAGAGACCCTCCAAAAGGACAGCTTGACCCAGCAGGCCAACCTAATGAATAGAAACTTGCCCAAATAGGCAGCTATTAGGGCAAGCTTCAGCTTCTAACAGACCCCATGCAAAACAGGTCCACTGTCCTAAGGGTTTGACCTGTTCCTTTTTGTTTTATACAAACAAAATTTATTTGAAATGCAGATGTCCAGGGCCTATCTCCAGAAATTCTTCAGCTGAATTTGGAGTAATATCCAAGAATATGCATTTTAAACATGTTTAGATATTTATATCTGGATTACTGCCTGAATTTTACAACTGGCTTCTGTTTTTGTATTTGCTGAGACACAATGACAAGTAAATGGGCTTGAATTTGGAATGTCAAGATGGACCAGATATATTATATTTGAAGTTAATGTAATACTCAACATAAGATTAGTGGTGTACGCCTCTCTCGTTGCTTTCTATTTGTATAGGGTTAGATATACTTTGTATTTCTCAAGGTACTGCTTCCCATTTTAAGTCTCTTTTTGCACATTAACTCCCTCATATGTGCTGATGTCTATTATGTATTTATTTAACAAACCAATTAAAATCAGTATATTTACTTATTTACTTTATAATCAAACCTCCATTACGCCTCTGACTCAGACACTCCAAAATCCTGAGGCTGTGCGTTCCTATTGCCTCCTTCATAAAGTAGTAAACTCCTACCCTATTACTTAATGAAAAAAGAACTTTCCTACATTGAAAAGGGTTATTGGAAACAAGGGGAGAGATGTACAAAATTATATAGCCACAAAGATGACGCAAGAAATTGAGCCAAGAAAGACTTTTACAAATGGATTTGTGCCCCTTTTTTGTGGCTCTTACATTATGATTATTTTCATAAGTGCTAATGAAAAATCTTCAGGGAGATGATGGCATCTAACAAAGTCATGACTTCAGGGATGCTTGACCTCCTTCCAGTCAAAAGAAGAAAAAGTTGCCTAACATAAAAAATTACAGGTACTAGTTAACTCCTATGCCCAAGTCCAAATTCAGATGTTGAAAACCCATAGCCCTAAATAAAAATTTATTCACTCTCTCTAGTTTTTCAGCATTGTGCCTAGAAGAGGAAGGTAAGAGAAATGGAAACAGGCATCTAGGATGAAAAAATAATGCAAATTGAAGGGAGATATAAAAATTATCAAACGAAGGCTGAGAAATTCAGGAATATAGTCTTAGATATTTATTGTAATCTCCAAAAATTAAAAGAAGATAAATCCAAAGAACAAAAACCACTTTCTATACAGAATTCACATACAAATACCTAATACAGCGCATACAATTTTTACACAATTAACTTCAAGAGAAGTAAAATTTCAAATGTGAACGCACTTTATAGCTTTAAGCCCAGGCAAGAGCTCCTGTGGACACGTGAAGAGTCACGAGGTTTGCCGCGCAGTTTTCAGCTGAACATCAGATCGCCACAGGAAAGCACGGAGCAGCTGCTAGTATTTGCTCAAGAAGAGCTCCACGGCGTCCCCAAGGCGCCCAGGGTGCCCGTCCCGGGGGCTCCAGCGCGCCCTCCCTCCCGGCGGCGGCGACCCGCACAGGACCTCTGGCGGGCGGGGCTCACCGCCCGAGTTACCTGAGGGCGAACTGCGGCTCCCGGGGCGCCCGGGGCCGCCTCCACTCGCGTTCTCGGCGACTTCCTTTCCCCTCAGTCCCGGGTAAATCTCGGCCTCTATGTAACCCGGGGAGGCTCTCAACGGACGGGGCGGGGCCAGTGGCGGCTCAGCCAATCAAGGCCGCTCGCCCGTCTCCACGGCGACCGCGGGGCTCGCTCCCTTCCCAGCTGCTGAGCGTCTCTGCTGAAGGTCCCTTGCGGTTTCTGAACATTGTATAAAAGAATCTAATAAACAAAATAGACTGAAGAAGAAAAAAGATCCAGAGAAACAGAAGCAGGGAACAGTCTGATGAATCTCAGTGGGGAGGCGGGGGTGGGGAGTGGCTGGGGGGAGATTAATCAAAGACCTTATATGCATAACCTATAGACGCAAGGCAACTGTGTGGTGAAGGACTGGGGGGCGCGGATGCCGGGTGCAGGGGATCCATGGGGAGAAAAGGGGAGGATATATAATACTTTCAACAATAAAAGTAATTTTTTTTAAAAAATGAGGACAGCTCAAATAAAGTCAGACCAGCTACCAAAAGCAAAGGAAGGTCCAGGATCCAGGAGACACTCACACAACTTCACCACATGGGCAGGGAACCAGCAGGCTCAATGGCCCTTTCCTGGATCCTAGCACTGGGTCCGAGTCAAAGGGGTGGTCTTGGGGGAGCATCTTTGGAAGCCTAATGACTGCACCAAGTAATGTTAATCTCAGAAATCATTCAAACCTGTGAAGATATTTTGTGAGTTTATTTTAAATGGCATGCAATGAAATCCATTGGTGATAAATTAGGGAGGCAGGAGAAAGCAAAGCAGGGAAACCTCTGTGATTGGATAAAAGGTACAATGATAGACACATACTTCTTTTACGTAGGTGGTTACAGGATAGTTAACAGTCAACAGTTAACAAGATATCAATAACAATGAGAAAATTCCTGGTCTCTGCCCTATTGCATTGAGGACCTGGAAATTACTTTGTTTTGCAAAGACATGTGTTAGGTGTGCCATCCCAGATGCAAAAGATAACAGGTTAATGTGAAAATTAACCTTTGTCAGTGAAAAATACTGCCTCAGGAAAAGGCTACGAACCATAAGACTCTGATTGCTCAAACCGTATGTCCTCTGGCCACCAGGCCAGTGTCAAGAAACAGCCTGGGAAACGAACAAACCTGAGTTGAGCAATGGGAATGAAAGAGACAAAGTTATGGGATCAGGAGGACTGCTCTCTGACGAGGAGCAGCCCCAAATGGCTTCAATGCCTTTAGTATATAGTAAGTGACAATTGGTAATGAGGTGAGGGTGATACAAAGTAGTGCCTTCAAGGCTGCATAAACACTCTTTCAGAGTAAACTCCCTGCCTCCCGTGTGAGCCCAGACCGTGGTAATTTCTTTATCTCCGCTCCTCATGGGAACTTGTGGGGAGGGTTGAGTCCTTGACTTCAAACCCTCAGGTGACATGGGCCATGTCCGGACACGTCACCAGCTCCCAACAGGCCGGGGAAAGGGCTGTTTTACTTTCCCTTCTTGTCCAGGATCGGGAGGGTGAGGCAGTAATTCTAGCTAAAAACAGAATGACTAACCGCAAGAGTAAAACTAAAATAACTATGAACACCTGGCAGTGATGAACTGGCACCAAAGGAACGAGGCATGTCTACCCTCCAGTCTCTGCAAGCAGACACTCTCGGGTGACTGAGGGTCTCCCTCGTGATGTGCAAGGGCCTCATAGGGACTCTAGAATACAATTGTAACTAGACTTTGGCCCGTCTGGGGAGTGCATATAAGGTTTGGTCGCCCAGCATTTCGGTCCTCAGGGTTGTTTTAGACAGCCTGTGAGAGAAACCGAGGCACGTAAACTGAGCGAGGGTGACCATCAGGCTTCACAGCCTCTGAGCACCTCCTCCACAAGCAGCACACTCTGACCCACCACGTTGATCCCCAAGGATTCGGCTCGCAGCCGTGACCCTCGAACCCACACTCTCCTATCACCCATGTGTTGTTACGATTTAATAGGCCTCACCTGCCCAACTGGTCTGTTTAACCTACACTTTCGCTGGTCTCTATGCTCCAGGAACACTGTTGCATTTGTCCCTCAGTTAAAAACTGGACAGGAACCGTTAGACAGGAATCACTTTCTAGGACAGGAAATGGAGCCTCCTCTTCTTACCTGTGCCCTAGTGACATTGTAGGGAACATCGCTGGGCTAGCTCTTTATTTTTAATATATTTTTATTGATTTCAAAGAGAGGAAGGGAGAGGAAGAGAGAGCTAGAAACGTCAATGATGAGTCAGTGATCGGCTGCCTCCTGCACACCCCCTGCTGGGGATCAAGCCTGGAACCGGGACATGTGCCCTGACTGGGAATCTAACCTCGATCTCCTGGATCCTAGGTCGATGCTCAACCACAGAGCCACGCTGGCAGGGCTGGGCTAGCTCTTTAAATTGGCAGCTAATAACCTGTATCTGGAGGTGGTGAATGCCCAACTCTTTGCAGGAAAACAATAAAGCCAGTCGTCCTCAACACTGTGGCTTGAAGGACAAGGTTAACTGTGGTCTCTTTCCTCCCTGCATCTTTTCATAGCTAATGGAGTTCCCTCTCTCTCCTTCCCTCCCTCTCTCTCTCTCTCTCTCCCTCTCCCTCCCCCTCCCCCCCTCTCTCTCCCCCTCCCCCTCTCTCTCCCCCTCCCTCTCTCTCCCCCTCCCCCTCCCCTCTCCCTCTCTCTCTCTCCCTCCCTCTCTCTCCCCCTCCCCCTCTCCCCCTCCCCCTCCCTCTCTCTCCCCCTCCCCCTCTCTCTCTCTCTCCCTCCCTCTCTCTCTCCCCCTCTCCCTCCCCCTCTCCCCCTCCCCCTCTCCCTCCCTCTCCCTCTCTCTCCCTCTCTCTCTCTCCCTCCCTCTCCCTCTCCCTCTCTCCCTGTCTCTCTCCCTCTCCCTCTCCCTCTCCCTCTCTCTCTCTCCCTCTCTCTCCCCCTCCCCCTCCCCCTCTACCTCCCCCTCTCCCTCTCCCTCCCCCTCCCCCTCTCCCTCTCTCTCTCCCTCCCTCTCTCTCTCCCCCTCCCCCTCTCCCTCTCCCTCTCTCTCTCCCTCTCTCTCTGCAGACTGCCACACTGTGCAGGCATGGGTGGAGTATTTAAGAGCCATTAGGCACTCGCCACTCCCACAACAGGATGAGTTGGTCATGGACCACGGAAGTTTGCAGTAGGGACCTCGGTGACTGCAAGACAACGTCCATACACCCAGGAACACTGTGAAATCACACAAGGCCCTTCCCCACAGATTTTCCCTGTTAGGTCACTAGTTCCAATGGAGACAGAGTTTTTTGGGTTTTGTTTTTTAATATGTATCTTTCTTGATTTCAAAGAGAGGAAGGGAGAGGGAGAGATAGAAACATCAAGGATGACAGACAGTCACTGATCGGCTGCCTCCTGCACACCCCTGACTGGGGATCGAGCCTGCAACTCCGGCATGTGCCCTGAACCAGGAATCAAACTGTGATCTCCTGGATCCTAGGTCGACGCTCAACCTCTGAGCCACACCCAGCCAGGCTGGGGAGAGAGATCTTTGCCCTTTGGCTGGAAGGATGTTCTTTTCTTCACTTTCTCTTCCTTCCTTTGTGTCTGTAGTTAAACTCAGATGAACTTCTTTGAGCTTCTTGAAATCCTCAATGCAGCGCTAAGGGTTAAGGGTTGAGAGACCCTAGGCTACAGGTAAGGGTCAAGAAAATTAAGAACAGGGGGAAAAATAGATGGCTGTTCTTTAACGTTCACGTGTCTGTTGGAGTTGCTTTGTGAGGGTCTGAACAGGACATGATGCTGGATAAATGAGAGCCCAAAATATTCTGACTTGGAAAATGAGGGACACCTGGCGGTTTCTAACCTTCCTAGACAAGGCCCACAGGGCTCACCCCCGGGGCCGGAGGTGCTGTCTCTGGCTGGCTGCCCAGCTCACATGCAGGGAGTACGCCCACCCTCCCTGCGACTGGGCGTCTGGGGCTGCTGGGAGGTCTGCCCTCAGGGCACGAGGAAAGCTCCACATCCCCTGTCCCCCTGGGCGAAAGGGACCCTGCCCTGCTGTGGTTCTCAGGCCACAGGACTACTGCCCGGACAGTCCAGAGACTAGCAGGGACGCCTCTGACTCTCGGCTGGGAATTTACGTCCTCCGCAGATGGGAGCCAGTCCACAGTGTCTGCAGATACCCCATTGGGTGACATGCCCCTGGGGGTGAAATGTGACGAGTCCCTCAAGCTTTGGTTTTATCTGTGTGTGTTTTTTTATCTTTATTGTTGAAAGTATTAGAAATGTCCCTTTTTCCCATTTACCCCTCGCGCCCGCTCCCTTCCCCTCTCCAGCCTTCCCCTCACTATCATGGCTCCCTAACGAGCGTGAACACTATCGCCCGTCCCTCACGGGCATGGACACTATGGCCGGTCCCTCACGGGCACGGACACTATGGCCGGTCCCTCACGGGCACGGACACTATGGCCGGTCCCTCACGGGCACGGACACTATGGCCGGTCCCTCACGGGCACGGACACTATGGTCGGTCCCTCACGGGCACGGACACTATGGTCGGTCCCTCACGGGCACGGACACTATGGTCGGTCCCTCACGGGCACGGACACTATGGCCGGTCCCTCACGGGCACGGACACTATGGCCGGTCCCTCACGGGCACGGACACTATGGCCGGTCCCTCACGGGCACGGACACTATGGTCGGTCCCTCACGGGCACGGACACTATGGCCGGTCCCTCACGGGCACGGACACTATGGCCGGTCCCTCACGGGCACGGACACTATGGCCGGTCCCTCACGGGCACGGACACTATGGTCGGTCCCTCACGGGCACGGACACTATGGTCGGTCCCTCACGGGCACGGACACTATGGTCGGTCCCTCACGGGCACGGACACTATGGTCGGTCCCTCACGGGCACGGACACTATGGTCGGTCCCTCACGGGCACGGACACTATGGTCGGTCCCTCACGGGCACGGACACTATGGTCGGTCCCTCACGGGCACGGACACTATGGTCGGTCCCTCACGGGCACGGACACTATGGTCGGTCCCTCACGGGCACGGACACTATGGTCGGTCCCTCACGGGCATGGACACTGTGGTCGGTCATGGGCATAAACACCTGCAAGGTCATTGGTGACTCTTCCCTCCTCCCTCTTCCCTCTGAAACCCGTCGGTCTGACGCTTTATTTCTGACGCCTTTTTGGACCTGCCTTAGTTAAACATAACTATTACTCACGATGCCACTTCGAGATTTAAAGTTCTCCCAGAGACTCTCCTACTATATTATTTCACCTGTTCTTTGCTATTTGAGCCCCACGCACTGTTCCGTCCAAGACTTGTCTGGGAGGATGTGCTGACAGTCCCCCGGGTGCAGCGCAGCCTTCACCACACACGACCTGGGTACTGTTCATCCTGGAAGGGGGCTGACAAGGGAGGGCGCCCACGGGCCCAGGAGAAAGTCCGCGGCCTGAGCACAGTCTGGCGGCAGGAAGGCCCGGGCCGCCCTCAGGACCTGCGGGCGCTCGGCTCTCCCAGCTCCTGCGGCGCCCGCGCCTCACCCACGCGGGAAAACTAGCGGGAGAAACCGCCCGCCGCCGAAGGCTTCTTGACAGGCACTCGCAGGCCCCAGAGCAGCCAATCACCGCGCGGTGGGGCGGGTCCTTCCACAGGATGCGAAGACCCGCCCACCAGGCGCTAGCCCAAGATCCTGACCGTGACTGACACACAGGCTCCATGCTACGCCCCGCCCTTTCAGCTTCTTCTGACCACCCATTGGCCCGCAGGGCCCTGTGATCGCAGCACTGATTGGTGGCTTTGCCTGACGCCTCTATAAGGCGGGAACCTAGCCCCGGGCGCCCTCACTCCTCCTGAGGGCAGGTAGCACGAGGGGCTCAGAGAGGGCGCTCGGCCAGAGTGGGCAGCGCAGCAGGAGAGCCGGGACACTGACAGGAAAATGGGGACCTTGCTGTACGAAACCCTTAGCCCGAGGCCTTCGAATTCCAGCCCAAGACCCTAGATGCATCTCCTCCTGAGATGCTCCAAGTCCTCTCAGCATTGAAGGACCCCAAGTCTCCTCACCCAGATAAACACTAAACCCCCCAACGCTCACATCCCCAGACACCCTGAAAACCCCATTCCCCTCAGCCGGGGGCACTCTAAATACAGCCCAGAAAGACCAAACCTCCCACAACTCAAACCCTAAATACCCCCATCCTGGGAACTCAATGTCAGGAAGCCTGAAACCCCCTAATGAGAGACCCCAAATCTCCTCACCCTCAGAGGTCCCAAATCCTGTCACCCCGAACATTCTAAATGTCCTTGACCAGAAAAACCCCAGGTCTTGTCCAAGTCTCCTCAGGCTGAGAAGTCCCTGCCCCTTGGAGACTGCGCCTCGTTATGCGCAGATTTTTCTAGAATGTCCAGGTGGAATTCCCTCCATTGTCGCCGGCACAACCCCTCCTAGCTGTCAGCGCGCCTCCAGCCTCGACCCTCAGGACCTCCAGACCCCAACTTTCCCCTCAGGGCCCCTCAGGACCCCACGGTCACCCCCCAGGCCCCTCACCCACCCCTGACCCGCCTCCCCAGGGCCCCTCAGGGCCCCTCAGACGCCCCGGCTGAGCCCCCCAGGGCCCCTCAGACGCCCCTGCGGCAGCGAGGCGGGAGCTGCGGGAGCGAGTCTGCTTCCACCGGCGGGTCTGCATGGCCGCGTCCCCGTCCCAGCCGTGCCCTGGTCGCAGCTGGGTCCCGCGTCTTCCCCTCTGGACGCCCTGCCCGACGGGGAGACGGGCTGTCACCCTCTCAGCACCTTCTCGTTCCACAGGCACCTTGGCCTCAGGCTCAGGGACTCGGGGTCGCAGCACCATGAACCCGGACAGGTGCTCGCAGGGGAGCCCTGAGGAAGAAGGGGGAGAGCGGGGTGGAAACCCAAGGTGGGAGCTGGGGGGCCGCGGGGAGCCGGGGAGCAGGGCTGGGTGCCCCTCTCTGCGCATGGGCAGCACGGAGGCCGGGAGAGCCCCCCAGGGGTCAGGGCCGGGTCAGGTCGCGGCGGGGGCACGAGCGCCGGAGCGGCTCAGGAGCCGGGACGCGACGGGCGGGGCGGGGGGCAGAGCGCTTGGTCCCGGCCCCGCAGAGGCCACAGAGGCCTGGCTGCTCCCCGCGCGAGGCGGCGCGAAGGCCCCGCTGCGAGTTCTCCCGCAGGAGTGAGTTGTCGACGGAATCTGTTATCGTCTCCAGGCCAGAGCCGCTCTCAGAGACATTTCCGTCTACTTCCCCCGGGAAGAGCGGGCACAGGTGGGAGACGGCAGAACGCGGTGCGGGAACGTGAAGAGGAGCCACGAGGGGCTCCCAGCCTAGGGGACGGCGGTGCTGGGCCGGGGACCCGGGACACGGCGCACGGGGCTGTCTCTCCTCAGGCGCTCTGCCTGCAGCGCCCTCCCGGGTGGGCACCAGTCCCGGGGATGCTGCTCCTGCGTCAGTGCAGGGCTCGCGCTGGCCGCGCAGAGCTCTCAGCACCTGGTTCTGGACTCTCCGTCCCACCCCCTCCCCTCCCCCCCATCGCATCCCATCCCCACCGGCTTGGTGGCCTTTGTTCCTCCTTCAAACTCTTCACTTTCAGGACCAAGGTTTTGTTTCCTTCCAGGTCTCAGAGCCCCTCGACCAGCTGTCATGTGTCACCGCAGGCAGGCCACCAAGCCCCAGGCGGAGGACCCTGAGGACCCTGGTGAGGAGAGGACCCCGAGGCAGCAAGGTGAGGGGCCTGGAGAACTCAGAGGTGCCCTCCCGGAATGGACCTGGGTTTAGGTCAGGCTGCATCTCAGGAGTTACCAAGGGAACTGTGTTTGCTTGTTCAGCAAACAAGCAAGATGCAGAACTGTTATACAGTAAGGGGCTATTCATATAAACTCTTTAAATGGGTAAAAGAATTATATGTTTTTATTGTCGACACTATTACAGAGGCCCCCATTCCAATATATAGTTATATATGTTGAAAGCACACCCACGCCTTTCTGCCCCCCCCCTTATTCCCCCACAGCCTACGTCTCCTAAACACTAAAGGACCCCAGGAGGTTTGCATGAGCATCAGCAGCTTGTTCCTGGATAACCCCCTGAACCTGTCTCCAAGGCCCTTTCTCTGTGAATTGACAATGGGCCAAAGCAGCCCCGCCTAGGCTGATTGCTTTCCTATAACAATGAGCCAAGGCAGCCCAGACTAGGCTCTCCTGCTGCTTCTTCTGTCCTAAGCCCTTCCTTGTTTCACTGTGCCCATCTTTAATAAACATACTCTCAAAATAAAAATAAATAGATAGCCCTGGCTGGGTGGGCCAGTCAGTTGGAGCATCCTCCCCTACACCAAAAAGATTGCAGGTTCGATTCTGGGTCAGGGCACAAACCTAGGTTTTGTGTTCGATCCCCAATAGGGGTGCATGCTGATCAATGTTTCTCATATCAGTGTTTCTCTCTCTCTCCCCCTCCTTCCTCTCTCTCTAAAATAAATAAAAACATATCCTTGGTTGAAGATTAAAAAACAATAATAATAGCCCTGACCATTTGCTCAGTGGTTAGAGCATCAGCCATGGACTGAAGGGTCCCAGGTTTGATTCCAGCCAAGGGCAGGTACCTTGCTTCCAGGCTTGATCGCAGGCCCCAGTCAGGGTGCGTGCAGGAGGCAACCAATCAATGTGTCCCTCCCACATAGATGTTTCTCTCTCTCTCCTTTCCACTCTCTCTGAAAAGCAATGGAAATAATATCCCCAGGTGAGGATTAAAAAACAACAATAATAATAGACACAGCGTGGAGGTGCAAGAGGGCATAGGGGGGATAAATGGTGATGGAAACAATAAAAGAAAGAAAGAAGAATAAATAAATATATATTTATAGATAATTAATAAGCATTAAGTATATAAAATACAAAAGTGAGTAAGAACTAACTAATTCAGAACAGCTGTCATCACAGAGGAGGAAGACCTGGCTGCCTATTAGCTTGCATAGGGACATATGAGAAAAATTAATAATCATGGTGATTAAGGGGGTTGGGCTGTGGGCCTGGGTAGAGAGTAGTTCATCACTTAATCAGGCCTTGATGTTTGCCATGGCATCATCCTGTCAACTTTCATGAAAGTGTGGTCAGTAGGGTCGTCCCGCTTTCACGGGTCTGGGGTTTAAACACCTGAAGTCAAGATGTTATCTCTAACTTACCCAAAACTCTGTGTCTATGGCCAACAGCCCTGAGTCTTTGTTCCTAAGACTGTGTGATGCTTACCAGAATCTAATGATTAACAAAGGGGGTGGACAGCCAGTACATGCAAAGGTGGAAGGATAAGAAAGGAAGGAGGCAAAGTAGTCACGGTGCCATTGGACTGGACAAGGCCAGTGTGAATCAAGAAGACAGAAAGGAGAAACAGAGTTTGTGAATGGTTATGTGGCTTTTATTACATTTCTGTCATGAATAGGCCAGTTTTTTACATAAACGTAATAGATAACTTATAAACATAGGAGGAAGCAGAGATGATGCTTTGTCTTTTTTTTTTTTTTTTTTTTTAACATTCTAAAATAAATGATGTCCCCAATAGAATCATAGGCCTTAATGAAACCTCAGAAAACATTTTCCAGTTATCCTTGGACTATCTTTGTATTACTCTCTGATTTAGAATTCTCTGTCTCTCACAAGAATCTCCAGATTTTGGAAAAAATTACCAACCAAAACACTGATTTCTCGTCATCTTTTAGTCAAACCTTCTTGGGCGACCTTCAGAGTAGAACAGAGTAAATACCAGAAGGTGTGTATTTCCCAAATCCTGTTGACAAGAAAATCTTACTCATGGGTGCAATTCAGGTAAGAGTAGGAAAACGCAGAGAGTATCCTAGGAACCGCTGCCTTCCTCTGCTGATCTCTTCAACACAATGTCCGATATTATCATCTTAATAGTTCATGACAACAGCAACAAGAGTAGCTACCACTCATTTTATTTTCACAATGTTTCAGACTTTAAGAATTCAACATGAATAAACTCACTTAAACCTTACCCCACTCCTATGAGCTAGGTACTATAACGATCACCGTTTCTGATGAGGAAACCAAGGTTTCAGACATATAGAAATGTTTGATTTTTCTGAGATCACAGTATCAGTGGTAGTGCAATATAATCCACAGCCTCTTCTCTAAACCACTTACAAGCTCATTAAACCAGTCATACTTCTATACATTTTACCCGGTCTTATTCATGTATCACTACATCATTCATCTGACTGGTGATTCCAAACTCAGCTCTTTTCTGCTATGCTTCAGTGAGAGGTGCACTAAGACCCTCTAACTAACAGAAGCTCACTGACGTATAGGCAGTTTGTGCAGTGGGTGGTCCCAGATGAAGAAGGGCGCAGGATCCCCAGTATCAGAGCCTCCCACTCTAATAAAAGAAAGCATCTCCCATCCCTGAAAAGCTTCAGGTTTGATGACTGAGGAACAACAAATAAATAATAACGTGACTTAAGGACTTCATCTATGTTACACACTATTCAATAGAAACTTATCCATCTGGAACTGATTTCAAAGGTCCACTCCTGTAGGAGGAAGTACCAGCTTCTTTCTCTGAGCTCTAATTAGGCCACTCTCATCTTGTTTGGAACCATTTGTTCAGCCTGCCTGGCTCTGCATTGTGAGCTCTTTGAGAGGCTGATTCTTCTAGAAGTCCCAGGCTCAGCTCAGGGTCCCTGAGGGTCCCCTGAATGTTTGCTGAATGAATGATTTCATATTTACAAATTAAACTAGAGGAAGGTCAATGAATACTAAAGATAATTAATGTGCAATTTCAAATATGGAGATGGCTGAGGGGTAAACTGATAAGAAGACTGTAATCTCACAGTCAGTATTAAATAGCTCACAAAACACTTTGGTGTGGACATCATTATATTTCATGTTCACTATAACATTAAGAATTAGCATGCGCCCAGCCGGGCATGGCTCAGTGGTTGAGCGTCGACCTAGGATCCAGGCGATCAGGGTTCGATTCCCGGTCAGGGCACATGCCCGGGTTGCAGGCTCGATCAATGACTCTCTCATCATTGATGTTTCTATCTCTCTCTCTCCCTCTCCTTTCCTCTCTGAAATCAATAAAGGTATATTTTGAAAAAGAAAAAGAAAAAAAGAATTCGCATGTTATCGATCAGGAAACTGAAGAGAACTAGCTAGTGATACAACCTTACTCAAACATAATTGATGGGAGCCAGCTAAACTAATCACAAATATTCTTTCCAAGATACAACAATTTGCAAATTTCAACACCAATTTCTGTATTGTTTAGATATGTTTCTGCCAACTATTTCTTTTTTCTCTCCCCAATACCCCTCACTTTCACTACTATAGAGAAAACTGAAAGGAAAGAGCCTTAAGGCATGGGTTCCAATCTTGGATTCACTACCCACATGGCCCTTTCTTTTCCCTCTAATATTCATACTTCCCAGGTATTTCCAAGGGTTGTTGAAGTATTGATTAAAGTCATGCATGTAAAATGTAAGTCTTAAAGCATTAAGAAATGAATGTTGTCTTTTAACGTGTGACTTTTACATTGCAGGCAATGTCCAGGGCACCATTAAGTAATGATTCCAGTTTGAAGGAATTGTCAGGAACAGCAAATCTGCTGACCACAAGTGGTTCATAGCCGGCCCAGAAACCAGTGTCCCCTCCTGGGGAAGCAAGCACCTCTGGACAGCACTCTAGACCAAAATTGGGTAAGAGAAAATAATTTGGAGGTTTCAGTTCCACTAAGTCCTCTAGAAAGGCTGATAAGTATGGCTTATGTATGTGGGGTAGACTGCAGAGGCCTGGATTGAAGCTGGACTAAGCTGAGACAGAAGGTAGCACTGGAACTTTGGGCAAATCTTATAAACCCTGAGCTCCTGAATGCTCATGTGTAAAGGGAACATAAGGATACATAAGTCATATATTGTTTGAGAGCATTACATTATATTTAAAGTAACTGACACATGCAAGTTTTCCAATAAATCCATCTGTGATAATAGCAACCATACTTTCTTGGTGTTGTACGCCCAAGCCTTTACTCAATACCTAACCCATAATGTGCCCTCAATAAATATTTTATGAATGAGTAAAGATTGGGAAAGATTTTCCCTGATAATGGGAAAAATCTAGAAACTAAAATTGAATCCGTCTTTGGTAGTCTTTGTGGAGCCTTAGTCTCTCTTACTTACCAGAGGAAAATACCAAGAGTATATAGAAGAACAGGTAATAATTTTTTAAAAATATATCTTTATTGATTTCAGAGAGAGGAAAGGAGAGGGAGAGAGATAGAAACATCCATGATGAGAGAGTCATTGATTGGCTGTAGCCCGCAACCTGGGCATGTGCCCTGACCGGGAATCGAACCCTGATCGCCTGGATCCTAGGTCGACGCTCAACTGCTGAGCCACACCTGGCTGGGCAGAACAGGTAATAATTTAATGGGAGGAGATTGTGTGTTTTCTGACAAAACAGGGACCAACACTCCACACCCCACCACCCTCTCTCACCTGCTCTTCTCCAACTTAGAATTCAGGAGGAAGGGGATGGAAGTGAAGATGTACAGCTTACAAGAAAGAAAGGGCCACATGTACCAAGAGGTCAGCGAACACCCAGGACGGCGACTACCTCTGTAAGTGACCCTCACCAAGAAGCATGTTATAGCTTGATACAATAATTTCATCTGGTCATTGGGTGCCCAAATCATTCCTTTCCTCTAGTGACCTGGAGTACAGGATTGAGGCTCAATTATGTGAGTGCCTGGGTTCTCTCTGAAACTCTTTACATCCAGGAACATGCACTACACCTTTCCTGATCCCTGTTCCTCTTGCTTCCAGGTTGTGAGAAGTGTCAGAACTTCTTCATTGACAGCTGTGCTGTGCATGGGCCCCCTATATTTGTAAAAGACAGTGCAGTGGACAAGGGGCACCCCAACCACTCAGCCTTCACTCTGCCCCCTGGGTTGAAAATCAGACTGTGAAGCATCCCCGAGGCTGTGCTTGGAGTGTGGAAAGAGGAATCGGATCTGCCGGTGGGTCTGCACTTTGGCCCTTATGAGGGCCAGATCACAGAAGATGAAGATGCAGCCAACAGTGGATACCCCTGTCCTCTGGCTTCACACATCCCTCCTGTGGTTTGGTGGGAACCCACCTTCTACATGCTAGATCATGGGTGGGCATAATATGGTTAGCTCTGTGTACTGAGTGGAGTTTGTATGAACAGGGAGCTTCTGTTTGAGGATCAGACCGTGAGTGGGAGCAAGGTGGTACAGACACAAAGGAGCGGCTCCTCCCTGTGAGACTCCTGCTCTGACTGGACAAATGGACTCAGACATATAGATTATGAGTCAGAAAAATATCGTGTGGTCACCATCGACAGTTGAATCCCCATGCAGGCTGAAGGAACCCTAGCCCTAACGCTAACAACCCTAAACCTAGCCCTAGCTCTAAACCTAGCCCTCGCCCTCGCCCTCGCCCTCGCCCTCGCCCTCGCCCTCACCCTAGCACTAGCCCATTTCAAAGAATGGATGAATGAATTTGTTAGTCTTTTGCCAATATTTCCCAATCCTTAAGTTTTTAAGAGTGACTGTCCTTATTTTACAATTAGTCTTTATAGGGCCACAGGTGTGACTCCAAAATATCCAAGCCCACCAAATCTTTTTACCTCCCCAAAACCTCCTCAGTTCCTCAGATTCACATAGATAATTGGCTTTATGAAACCCAGTCCTCGGACCTTTCAAATGCAAATACCTGGTCAAAAACTCTTATCTAGATAATCTTTTAAAATACTAAAATAAAATACAAGTTTCTGGGAGGTGAGCCTTTTTGAAAGGAAAGAAAAAGGAAAAGAAAAAGGAGAACCTTAGCAATCTATGTAAATCAATTTAACTTATTTCAACTATTCCTTTTTAAATTTCAAGCTGTTGATTTAATGTCTTATAATTTGTGGGAGGTGTGCTTTTTGAAACGGAGAGTATGTTTGAAATGTGTTCATAAAACTCAATCTAAAGAGTAGTAATTGCTTACTTTAGAGGGGTCACTAAAATCAAAGGTTTTAAAGAGTTACGAATTTTAATTAATTGGGAAGAAAGCGTATGCTTTGGATAACAGAAGATATAAGGTACGGAAACATATTTTCAAGGGAAAAATAAAGTGAGTTGTTCTAAAGCTGGTTGTTTCAGAATGGGTAAAAAGGTCTGAACTTAATAACACACTCAAAGAATATAAAAAAGACTTAAGGGAAAATAGACAAATTGATAATCGTAATAGATTTAACACACCTCTCATTCAGGGACAGAGCCTACCTCTTTCAGAACCAACAGACGGCCACTAAAACCTCAATGTGATGTAAGAAACTTCAACAACATGACCCGCAAATGGAGTTCAACATTCACAAATAATCCGCTCTACCCCCAGGTTTGCCTGATCACCTGCGCCCGGGTGTTATTCCCAAGGTGCCCACGAGATGGCAGCATTCAACATGCAGGTGATGCCCTCTACCCGGCCGCTTTTCCTGAGCTCCTGCGCCCGGGTGTTATTCCCAAGGTGCCCAGGAGAGGGCAGCAGAGAAACACGCTTGGAATGTCTCTAAAGTGACCGTGGCCAGGGCGCAGAGGGAGCAGAACAAAGGCGCTACACCCTCTGCGCCCCAAGGATCATGATCTCGGGAACTGAATCTGACCGGGGCCTCCTGGGTGAAACGCGCAGGGAATGCTGTTGGCCGAGGGGCTCCCCAACTCCGTCTCCACTTTCACGGACAGAGGCCGAGGCCCATGAAGGCAGCCAGTCCGCAGCCAGCTCCATCAGGAACCTGGGTGTCCAGCCTCTGGGCCCCAAAGATGCGACGTCAGGCCGGGCACCAAGCAACATCACGTGGGCTAAGACGTCACGTTGGCGTGATATTGTTGGGGGCAGAGATGTGGATCACCCTCTGTTAACCGTGATTGTTAAATGGGGAGGGCACCTCGTAGGAACAGGACCCTCGTTTGATGATGATTCACCGTACTGACTAATAGAGGATTTTCCTACAGACCCCGGGAAACTGCCGGATGTGCTATGGCGCAGCCCACATCGAGCCCACTGAATAAACCTCATTTCAGCCTCAGGACATGTCCCAGTGGCTGCCTGGGCAAGAGGGTTTAAAGATCACTTCCACCGCAAGGAGACGTTAACTAGGCTGCGACAGAGGGGTTGGCGTGTCATTGGCAGCCCGGCAGAATACCGCGGTTGGTTAGAGGGCCCTCCAGACTAGGACAAGGTTGTGGGTTCGATCCCCACCAGGGCACATAGAAGAATCAACCGATGGGTGTGCCTCACGGAAGATGATGCACCGTCTGGGGCCCTAGGACATGGCCTGTGGCCCACAAAGTCCCCCAAGTTACAGGAGCCGCTGTGACCACAATGCCAACCGCATCCTCCCCCACGGTCAGCACCAATGGCTCAGGGCACAGAGGGCGCCCGGGGCGCCGAGGCCACCACCCCCTCCCCAGGGAAGAGGGCCTGCAACCACAGACCTGACAGCTTCACCACCCCGAAGCCCCGCCCTCGATGCTCAGACTGGGCGAGCGCCGTGGAGAAAATGAAATGACTGAGGTGAACGAGGAAATTGCCAGGTAGAAAACTCCTCCCACCTTGAGATGGGAATGACTCTGGAAAAGAAAGGAAAGCATCAACGGGAAGTTGCGACTCGAAGGCATCCTTGGCCCACCTGGAGACAGACGAAAGCATCCTAATGAGGAGACAGAAGCAGATTCACCGCGGGAAGAACACCATGGCCTATGACCGCAGCATTAGAGTTCCCGAGGACCTTCCAAACATGGCATGGGCCAGAGCCCCCACAGCACTTCTCAGCAGAACCACCCAGGGAACTCAGGAAATCTCCCGTTTTCATCAGGATAAAGCTGTCACTTGTGTTGAATGGACGAATGGCCACACCTGCTTCCCTAGGGCACTGGCCTGGCTCTGAGAGGTGGCTCAGCCCAGGCTTCCCCCTGAAAGCTCAAGGAGCATCCTGGCCCCCCAGAAGGCATCGCTGCAAGCCTGGCTGTCAGCCCACTGTGCCTGGAAACCCACACAGCATTACTCAGGCAGGTGCCCTCTGCCTGACTCCCCCTCCCCCCTGAACAACCCTGCTCCCCACTGCACAACCCCCAGCTCCCATTCCATTGACGTCCAGCCTCGAGGCCTCATGTCCTGTGTTCATCTTTGGCTAGCTGATTCACTCCAGGAGTTAGGAAGGAAGCCCACACTACCTCCTAGGAAAGCCTCACCTGGCTGGATGGCAGGGGCTAGAGCTGGGAAAGGTAGAGGGGACAGGTGTGGAAATTCCTCGCCACGCTCCTTGGTTCCCCCTGTCTGCATGCTCCTGGACTGTTGCTCTGGATGCTGCTGGACTGTTGCTCTGGCCCAACACACAGCCAGTCCACAGCACCCAGGATCCCCATGGCCCTCCCAAGGCCCTTTAAGACTACAATCTGGATATGAATCCAGGATCTTTATGCTGCTCAGAAACTCTGACAGCCTTTATCTGGGGAAAGAAAAGGCCAGAAAGAGGCTGCAGGAAAATCCCAGGACAATCTCAGGAAAAGGCCTGAGCACCATCCTTGGGACAGATATCCTGTCTGCCCTCACGATTCGGGATGTTTGTCTGAGGGAAAAAACACCCTCTTCTTTTTGGGAGATGCTGGCTGGGGACTGTTGTGATTTCCAGAAACAGGTAAGCAAAGGACTTTATTGGCACTGTCTTGGTGGGCATCAGTAAACCAGGTAAGACTCCCCCCATAGCCTGTGGATAGTGTTGCCTGAGCCACAAGGCGTTGCTGCCTTACCTCTGATGGAAGGCAAATTCTGGAGCCTGCAGTGGGGGCTGTGTCACCAGGAAGCTGCCCGCCTGTGTGCCTGCCTGGCTAACGCCAGTGCCCTGACCCTCCTCCCGGTATGTGCTCTGGGGGTGCTGCTGGGTGGGTCCGCGAACCCTGCACACAAGGAATGTCCACAGCCCAATGTTGGGGGGTGGGGCCCGGCTCACATACAGCACAACCAAGGCAGAGCTTGGAATTCTCTTAAAATATAGAATTGTCCAAAGAAAATATTGGAAGGCAGATTTTAAGAAACACCCTCAAAAGTATGTCCAATAACAAAGAAAAGAAGACCTAAGATACAAGGTAACCGTTTTGGAAGATTGGTCCAGGATTTCCAACATCCACATCACATCTGTGCTCGAGAGAAACCGGAGAACACGGAGGGAAGAAATTATCAAAGAGTCAGATGACCAAAAAATGCCCAGAGCTTAAAGGAGACCTTGATGTCTTACTTTAACTCAAAGGCTTAGCACCAAAGTGAATTACAAGGTCTCTTAACCTAGGGCTTAAAACTCAAAACAAAACCCTCCTTTTCAGCCTTAGACATTCATGGTGGTTGGAATGTAAAACAAAAGGAGTAACCAATGAACAGACAAAACCAATTCAACTCATAGATCCAGATCCCAGAATGGTGGTTACGGGGAGAAGGGGGCGGGGGAGGGAGAATTGAGTAAAGGGCTCAAAATATTCGGTAACAGCCCAGGTGGGGTGACTCAGTGGTTAAGCGTCAATCTATGAACCAGGTGGTCCCAGTTCCATGCCTGGTCAGGGCAACATGCCTGGGTTTCGGGCTCCATCCCCGGTAGGGGGCGTGAAGGAGGCAGCCCATCAATGACTTTCTCTCATCATTAATGTTTCTCTATCTCCCTCCCTCAATCTCCCTTCTTCTCTGTGAAATCAAAAAAATCATATTACAATACATATTACAATACAAGACAACCTGAGAACAATTTATCAGGAAATTTATTTTTCACTCACCCTTTACTGTAAAATTAACTGAACATGGTCTCCAACATAAGACATGTGTCAGGAAAGAGAGGGGAAGACCTATGACTTGGGACACCCTGGAGCTGACCCAGGGAAGCTACTGCAGGGGCTGTCGGGAGGACGGCCTCACCCCTGGCTCGGGGACACATCCCTGGGATGGGGACAGGGAGGAGGGCTGCAAGCAGCAAGTCTTCACTGGGGACACTTCAAACACTAGGAAGACTAAAGGATGTGAAGAAAATCAGGCGATGGAAGAAGAAAAGGACAATTAGAAAACCCAAGAAAACATGTCTGTAACCACAGGAGACTCAGAAAAGTGGGGCATGGGCTGCAGTCATAGCCCAGGCACCTTCCTGAAGAGGTGGGAGGTCTCACGATGCTATTGTACTAGAGGACAATCAGAGACACCTATCGCAATGCACATTCTTTAAAGGGACTGATGACGGCAATGACCCCTAGGAAATAAACAAAGATAATGATATTTCTACTGTGAGAGTGGGGTGAGAGTGGGGAGAGGCGGGTCTCAGTATCTCCACCCTCTGCTGCAGGGGCAGGAGCTGGCAGGTCCTCAGGGGCACTGCAGAGGGGAGTGCAGGGCTGGCAGAGGCTTCCTTTCATTTTCTGCTCTTTCCTCACTGTCCTATTTTGTTTCATGTGTATGTTTTATTTTGACAAATAAAAGACATGAAAACGATAACCTCGGCAGGTTGAAGATGGTGGTGGACTGAGTGGAGGCTACCCTGCCGCTCTCCCAGGACCAAACTGGAATGACAACTAAACTATAGAAACACCATCCTGAAAAAACTGCAACTGAATACGAGCTGGACGGCAACCCCATAACCAAGGAGGAAAAGGGGGAGATCGCATAGAGACATGTAGGAAGTGCGGAGGCACCAGAGCTGGCTGGGCTCCCACAGGCAGCAGCTGAAGGTCCGGAGGGAGAGCTCAGCTGTGGGGGTTCCCACTGAGGACTCTGGGGCCTCAACCCCTGGTGGGGCTCCCCAGCCCAGAGCACCAGACCTAAGACAGGTGCCCACATAACATCTGGCCCTGAAAAGCAGCCACATTTCTGCCAGGGAGAGATGGCTGGAAATGCAGGCTCCCTCTTCAAGAGCCAACCCACAAAGTTTCGTGTGCAGCCACTCACCTTAGGCTCGGAGGCCAGAGTGGACTGTAGCTGTGTGAGGAGAATCTAGACCAAAGGCACCCCTCTGGATTCCTGTGCCGAGCCATTCCCCCAGACTGCAGAGGCAGACACTGACCTTCCAAGCAGCTTTTGCCTGAGGAGGAAGCAATTGCCCCACCCTGCAAGAAAACCTCTTGCCCTACCCCCCTGGAGTTTCTACAGCCTGAGGCTCATTAAGAGAATCAGGTTTATCAGCCTGCAGGCAGAGGCAGACCTCAGAGTGCTTTGAGTCTTTGCCTGATCTGCTTCTGGACCCAGGCCTTGCAAAAGCAGACTTAGGTGTGCATCTCGGTCCTGTCCAAACACACTCAGCCCCAACAGAGGGGACCTCAAGCTGTGGGTTATTGATAGCTCCAAAGGGGGTGCTCAAGGCCACTCACAAACAGCGTCTGACTTTGGCCTGCACTACAGACCCTCCAAAAGGACAGCTTGTCCAAGCAGGCCAACCTAATATATAGAAACAAATCCAAACAGGCAGCTATTACGGCAAGCTTCAGCTGCTAACTGATCCCAACACAGAACCCTAACACAAAACGTAGCACAAACTTTCACCCTAACACTAACCCTAATCCTGGCCTAAACACTAGCCCTAATCCTAACCTTACCCATAGTCCTAACCCTAGCCCTAAACTTAAGCCACAACCTAGCCCGATCCCTAACCCTAACCTAAACCTAACACTAGCCCTAGCCCTAATCCTAAACCAAACCATACCCCTAACCATAACACTAACCCTAAACATAACCCTAGATATAACACTAACCCTAACCCTAGCCCCAACCCTAACCCTAACCCTAGCCCTGATCCTAAGCCAAACATAACCCTAGCCCTACACTTAATGCTACTCCTAACTCTAAACCTAGCCCTGACCCTAACCCTAATCATAACACTATCCTTACTCCTACCGCTAACACTAGCCCTTACCCTAACCCTAAGCAAAACCCTGACTCTAAACCTAGCCCTAAGCCTAAACAAAACCCTAATAACAATAACCCCAACCGTATCCTAGCCATATCCCTAACCCTGAGCTAAACCCTAACCCTAGCCATAACCCTAACACTAGCCCTAGCTCTAACCCTAGTCATAACCCTAAAAGTAATCCTAACCCTAGCCCTAACCCTAATCAAAGCCCTAGCCCCAACGCTAAATTTAGCCCTAAACCTAACCCTAATCCTATTCCTAACACTAAAACTAACAGTAAACCTAAACATAACCCTAACCCTAACAATAGCTCTAGGCATAAACCTAACCCTAGCCCAAACCCTAACCCTAAATCTACCACTAATCCTAATCCTCACCTTAAACCTAGCGTTAAACCTAACCATGGCTTTAACCCTAGCCCTTAACCTAGCCCTCTCACTAACCCTAGGACAATATCTAATTCTATTCTAACCCTAGCCCTAACCATAACCCTAACCCTAAAACCCTAATCCTAAAACCCTAACCCCTAACCATAACCCTAACCCCTAAGCCCTAACCCTAACCCTAACCCTAACCCCTAACCCTAACCCCTAACCACTAACCCTAACCCCTAACCCTAACCCCTAACCCTAACCCTAACCTAACCCAACCCCAACCCCAACCCAACCCCAACCCTAACCCTAACCCTAGCCCTAACCCTAACACCTACCCTAGCCCTAGCCCTAGCTCTACCCCTAGCCCTAACGCCTAGCCCTAAACCTAGCCCTAACCCTAGCCCCTAACCCTAGCCCCTAACACCTACCCCTAACCCTAACCACCCTAACCTTAACCACCCTAACCCTAACCACCCTAACCCTAACCCTAGCCCTAACCCTAACCCTAAAACCCTAACCCTAACCCGAACCCTAACCCTAACCCAGTCCCAGCCCCAGCCCTAAACCCTAAACCCTTAACCCTTAACCATTAACCCTTACCCTAACCGTAAAACCCTAACCCTAACCCTAACCCTAACCCTAACCCTAACAACCCTAACCCTAACCCTAACCCTAACCCTAAAACCCTAAAACCCTAACCCTAACCCGAACCCGAACCTGAACCCTAAACCCTAACCCTAACCCTAAACCCTAACCCTAACCCAACCCTAACCCTACCCCTAACCCTAACCCTAAAACCCTAACCCTAACCATAACCCTAACCCTAAAACCCTAAAACCCTAACCCTAACCCTAAAACCCTAACCCTAACCCTAACCCTAACCCTAACCCTAAAACCCTAACCCTAACCCTAACCCTAACCCTAACCCTACCCTAACCCTAACCCTAAGCCTAAAACACCCTAACCCTAACCCTAACCCTAAAATACCCTAACC